>NC_058413.1:65877852-65890602 GCF_002201575.2 Neomonachus schauinslandi | reverse complement strand
GGGGGGGGGGGGGGGGGGGGGGGGGGGGGGGTCCTGTGGGAGTCTCTCTGATGGAATATCTTTGGCGCCATCTGGTGGCGCATGTCTTGCACATCTCCTTTCAGGAGGCAGAAGATGGTCTGAAATATAATCAGATGAGCAGAAAACCCCTCTATCCAATGGAAGGAAACTAATACTTCACCTAGAGAAGTCATCTAGTTCAGTGCATCTCAGGCTTAAATGGGCATGTAAATCATCTGCAGACGTTCTGAAATACAGACTCTAACTCAGTAGAACTAAAATAAAAGTGGCTCTTGAGAGCCAGATATAGGATGGGTGGAGGTATTTGTGGAAAAACAGAAATGGGGAGTAGCTGATACAATAAGTGGACTATGAGAAAATCATAGACAAGGGTATTTAGGAATTTGGAGGAGGGTCATACCATGCAATTCTCACTACCTGTGTAAGTGATTTAAATAATGACTTAAATTGCTTTTTGATGCTTTCTTGGGTGTCAGCTTGGTGTTCCTTTTGAATGCAGTACAGTGCTGAGCCTGGCCATGATACAGCCCCACTTTATTCAGGTTAGATAAAAAGTAGATCTGGGAAAAGAAGGGGAGGCTAAGGATGCCTGGCTGGGGAAAACAGGATGGCTGGCATAGGAGATCCTGTGTACTGAGTCTTAAGGAATAAATAACGAACTGTAGAAGGTCCTATAGATAGATGGTAAACAGCATGGGCAAAGCACAGAAGTGTAAGAAGACATGACCTGTTAGGGAATGATCAATAATGCACCTGGTACATAGAGTATGTGGGGAGGCATGAAGCAAAGATAGGCTGATGCTGACAACATACTTTTCTATACGTGAACTAACAAAAAGTGTATTATGAACAACCTCTTTATAGTTGTCATCACACTTGGATGACACAATCAGTTAATACCAATTATAGTTTCTTTACAAAGTTATACTTTCAGTTAATACTTTCTTTACAAAGCAGGAATGAACCTATTTTGTTACCAAGGGTATCCTTGGTACCTCAGAGTCTGATACAAAATTGATGCTTAATAAATAAATGAAGGCAATGAATTCCACAAAATGACCTCTGACTACTGATTACATTACGGTTATTGGTGCTCAAGCCTTGGCAAACAGGGAGTTCCCTGAGGGCAGGGACCATGTGTGATTCACCTTCCCTAGTGCCTAGCATGGTGCCTGTCACCTGGCAGGCCCTCAGTACATGCACAGTGAGCTCCTCAGGGACCCTCAGAAGGGTGTTAGGAAAGCCCCCAGTAGTCCTCAGCCCAGGCTGTGGGACCCTGTGACACTTTAGCAGTTCCTCCAGGCTTCCTGTGTGAAGGCTGGAGAGCCTGCACTCCACCTTCTGTGTTCTTACCTCAGGTCCTGCCTTCTGATGTCCATAATGATGAATGTGCACTTATTAGGCTCCAGCTGTTTTCTATGTTCCCTGTCTTAGCCCAACACATGCCCTCTAAGCCAGGTACAAATCTAGCCCATATTCTGGGAAAAGGCCCTTCCCCAGAGCTACAAAACACAAATGCCTTAGATAACTGGAAAGAGAAAACAGAAAATTCACTCATATTCCCACCCTGCAACCTTTAGTATTTTGTTATTCCTTCCAGATTCCGTGTGTGTGTTTCATTACAAATAGAACCATGACATGTAGACCTTTTAAGGTTCTCTTCCTTCCAACTAATTCAGTGAAGCATAGTCTAATGGTTAAGAGCACAAGGCCTAGAACCTGATTCCCTGGGATTCCCTGATTCCCTTCAAATTTTCACTCTGTTATATGATCTTGGATAACTCAGCAAACTACTCTGTACTTCATTTTCCCAGGCTGTAAAATGAGGATGATAATAGTTAGGATTAAATAAATAAACATCTTTACAGTTAGACATGTGAAGCACTTAGAACAATATCTAACATAAGTTAAAAACTTAATAGCATTTTCTATGTTGCCACATCATCTTCATAATGATCATTTTTAATGGATGCAATATATGTCCACACTAGCTAATTTACTTAACTCTTACTCCTTTGTTAGATGTTTATTTCCAGTCATTCCATATTATAAATAACACAGTCATAAATATCCTAGGACATGCGTTGTGGATTTTTCCGTACATAGCTTCCTAGAAGTAGAAGTATAAGGTTAAAGGGCACAAACATTTTATGCCTTTGGTCTATACTGGGAAATAATTTTCCAAAAAAGGTCATAGCATTTTAAAATACAATTTATGCTGGAACTTTTTACTTTTCACTACTCCCTCACCAACCTTGGATGACATCAAATTCTTTGATTTGTGCAACCTTAACAGCCCATAAGTAGTCCCACTATAACTTCCGTTTCTTTGACTATCATGGAAGCTAACAGTGCCCATGTGATTACTTTATTGTGAACTGTCAGTCAGGGTCTACACCAGTTGCTTTAACAGAGAAGACTTAGTACAAAGTATTGCTTATTATGTATTTTAAAAATGAAAAGCCCTAAGGACCTGCTCCCAGCCCTGAGGCTAGGGAACATAGAGAAGACCAGGCGGCAGTCCACTAGTGTTGGTGTCTCTGAGGGGTGCGCTATGAGGCTAGTTCTGCAAGTGATGGACAAACTGCAAACTGAATTGAACTGCTGCTTCTAGAATATTCTGTTGCTGTAGAATTGGAAAACCTAGGCTGTGGGGTTTCCAGATTTAGCAAGATGAAAATGCAGCATGCCTACTTAAATTTGAATTTCAGGTAAATAATGAATAACTTTTTAGAATATTTATAATAATATTGCATGGGACGTACACTAAAAAAGAAGTTATTTGTTGTTTATCAAAAATTCAAAGTTAAGTGTCCTACATTTTATCCGTCAATCTTACAAGGCAGGGATGATGCTGGAAAAAGCGTTCTGTCCCCCTCACCTAGTCCTTCCCTCACCCTCTGGTGCCAGTTATTGGCAGAGCCCAGCATAGAGCCAGTTGGCAAAGCTGGGAAGTGGTTTGCAGACAAAGCCAAGTGAAGGGTGGGTTTGAAACTGAGAAACAATTACCCGATAATTGGCACACTCCATCCTTTCAACTGTTCAGCATCCATACACACGGTTCTATACACTGGTACTTCCAGACAACAACAAAAACAACTCTAACAAAATACCTAATAAAATACATCTTTCCAACAAATGAAGACATTCTCACCTTCTCCCCAAAATGGGGAGGGGCAAAGTCTCTATAGTCATTTTATTCATCTCTGGAAAATAGTCGCACTACCCATCTCTGGGCAAGATTAACTACTCTTTAAACTCAGTCACAGTCACATTTGAAAATTCTGTCACCTAAAGACTAAACTAAACTCCAACAATACTTATATAAAAAATAAGAGGAAGGAGAGGGAGAATAAATTAGCTAATATATACCATTACGTAAATCACATAATCATCAAGGAAGAAATTATGCATAGCTGCTATATTCCTTGTTTCTGTAATCAGTCATGAGGCCATATCTGATGCTTATACATTTCTTCCTCAACCTCCCATTCCATGTTTTCTTGTCCTCAGAGAGGACCTCGGTTGGCCAGGGTTCTTTAGTGGGATGATCCAAACCTTTCTCTCTGAAGGATGTGAATCCTCAGTGGTCCTGCCTCTCTTTTCTTGCAGCAGTATTCACTAACATCTCCTATTGAGCATGCAAGTACTAAGAGGATCCCCTGGGTTCAGATCTAGTCCCTCCTGTCCTCCATTGCCCCTCAGTCATCAAATAGCCTGATGACAGCCAGTAAAGTAACCCTGTCTTTCTTTGTCCACTGGTTTCATGGCAAAAAAAGAGAACCAAACAGCCAGGTGGCAGTCTCAACTCTCCATTTGGTAGAACCATGTTGTGAACTCTTATGGAAGCGTTTGTCTCTTGGGAACCAACACCTCCAATCCAGAGAGCACAGAACTGAAGGGACAGGAAGCAAAATTTCTGCTAGTAACTTACTAGGTGAAATGGTGAAAGGAACCACTTCCACTTCAACCCCTTGATTTCCAGACCCAAGTATTCTGGCTTTGGGAGAAAGAGCACAATGTGTTGTTTGCTAAGTCAAATCCTATACTGCATCCTGTAAGATAAAACTTCACCAGCTTCATAGAGTGTTACCAACTGAGTCTTAGGTAAGTCTTTGGTAGCCCATTCTACTGATCTATTAGGCCCGCTGCTCCTGGGTGGCAGAGTACATATTAAGACCACTGAATTCCGGGGGCATAAGCCCAGTGCTTCACTTCTAGTACTGTAAAATGAATTCCTTGATTAGAGCCTTATTGTCTGAAATATACCAGGATGATGACTAGGACATCCACAGATTCCAAACATCCACAGATTATGGCACTGGCCAAGTATTATATACAGGGGAAGAAAATCTATATCCAGAATATTTGTTTATTCCAGGGAGGATAAATCTCTTTCCTGTCTATAATGGAAAGAGTCCAATGTAATCCTGCTGCCAGGTAGACAGTCCTCCCAGGGAATGGTGCCATACCAGGAGCTCCATATTAGTCTCTGCCATTGACAGGTTAGTCATTCAGCAGTAGCAATAGTAGGTCAGACTTCGTGAGAGGAAGTCCATGCATAGCTTCCATCCTTGCCACCATGGCTACTTTGTACATAAACTCATGGAGTAAATCCTAGGTGGCTGGAGAAGGACGCTAAGGTACACAGGACATGCCATTTTGTCCACCTGATTGAGGGAACCTATTTCATTATGCCCTTTGGTGAACTTTCCTATGTGGCACAAATATGTTTGCACTCTATACCTATCCCAAGAGGTCCATCCACACACCCCTTCCCCAGACTTCCTCATCATCAGTCTTACTATTTATTCTATTCTAAGTCCCTGACCATCAACCAAACCATTAGCAACTGCCCATGAATCAATGTAGACCTAGCCATCTCTTAGACCAAAATGGACAACCAAATTTACAACTTGAAGTCCTATCCATTAGGAATATTTTTCTTGCTATCACTCTTTAGTACTATCTTTTACAGGAGCTGTGTAGCTGCAACCAGAAACTTCTCACTGATGCCAGTATATCATTAAGAATAATCAGTAAGGGCGCCTGGGTGGCTCAGTTGGTTAAGCGACTGCCTTCGGCTCAGGTCATGATCCTGGAGTCCCGCATCGGGCTCCCTGCTCGGCAGGGAGTCTGCTTCTCCCTCTGACCCTCCTCCCTCTCATGCTCTCTGTCTCTCATTCTCTCTGTCTCAAATAAATAAATAAAATCTTTAAAAAAAAAAAAAGAATAATCAGTAAACCAAGGGGCGCCTGGGTGGCTCAGTCATTAAGCGTCTGCCTTCGGCTCAGGTCATGATCCCAGGGTCCTGGGATCAAGCCCCACATCGGGCTCCCTGCTCTTCGGGAAGCCTGCTTCTCCCTCTCCCACTCCCCCTGCTTGTGTTCCCTCTCTCACTGTGTCTCTCTGTCAAATAAATGAATAAAATCTTTAAAAAAGAAGAAGAAGAAGAAGAAGAATCAGTAAACCAAGCCCAAGCTTCTTTCTCCTTGGTCATAAGGAATCCCTAGTGAGTCCCTAGGTGTGCACTGGAGGAGAAGAAATCATGCAGCAGAAGAAGGTGTCAAATGAGTCTGAGCCACCTGCTTATGCAACTTACTTGTACCTTCCAGACGGGCTCAAGCCACTGATGATGGCATGCTACTGGGCACACCAACCTTATGACTTGGTGGATAAGACAGGCAGCTCAGATCACATGGTCACTTAATGTCTCATGGCTAGTTTGTGGTCTCACTTTTAATTTGCTTTTAATCCATTTATCCCTTATTCTGTGAGGTTCACACTTCTTTTCAGCTTCTATTATATTTGTCCTTGTCATTTCATTTATGAATGATGGTGGTAGCAGCGCCTGACTATCTGATCCTCTCTCCCAGGGTCCAGTCACAATCCAGGAGCTGTTTCTCAAAAGAACAGTTATCTATAAACAGGGCATATACTTGCTCCAAAACCTGCATGCCTACAGACTTGACCTCTGTAAGGGCTAGGGAGAGTTGCTTGTTCTGCCACACATTCTAGGTGTGGGGAACTCTGCCAAGAGTCTTCCCTTAAGGATGGGGAGCCAGTGGCCAGAGATTGATCTCAGTGCACTCTGTTGCAGGCACAGCCTCTGTCGCTGTGGCAGGGATCCTGGCTGCTCTGCGAATCACCAAGAACAAGCTCTCCAATCACGTGTTTGTTTTCCAAGGTGCAGGTGAGGTAGGTGCCATCAGGAGAACAAGGATGGGTGGAAAAGCATGAAGGAAGGGAGGTGTTCAGGGGTTCAGAGAAGAGGAAGCAGCACAGGTATATTGTGATAATTGCAGCTGTCTAGGCACCAACATTTGGGTGTCTCAAGGACTCCTGGGCCTCCTAGGAGAAGGGGGAAAGGTGCAGAGAAGAGAGGATCTTGGTAAAGCTTCTGATAAATGCTGAGCAGCTGTTTGCCTTGTATCTGAACATCCACCATTATGGTACCTCCCAGGCAGCCATGGGCATCGCCCACCTCCTTGTCATGGCCCTAGAGAAAGAAGGTGTACCCAAGGCAGAGGCCACAAAGAAGATCTGGATGGTGGACTCCAAGGGGCTCATTGTCAAGGTACTGTCAGTCTGGTGACCTAGAGGTTTCCTGACACCTACAGCTATTGGAACTGGACTATAAGACGTCTCCATGGGAGAAAGTGCTCAGACAAAAAACGGAGCAACGGGGGGTAATGTTCTAACCTCCAAAGCAGAAGACACATCCCAAAGTAGCCTTAACTGCTCTGTCCAAAAGCTTTGAATATGTGGGCAGGTGTGTGTATGCATGCCCCTTCCAGCTTTATCTCCCACCACTTCCTGCCTTGTAGTAACCTCCAGCCACAGTAAATCATAGTTTTCCAAATGTAACATGCTCTTCTTGTCGACATCCTTGCATATTTTGTTCTTCTGCCTGAAATGCCCTTCTCTTTTGCCACACACCCACTCTCAACCCTCAACCCCATCTGCTTCCTCCTTGTCTTCTGTTAACTCCTCCAAGATGCTTTCTCTGAGCATCTAGGTCTCAGTCCATTTCCTACATTTATGCTCATGTAGCTGTCCCCCTCCATACATTGTACTTGCCTCACTGTAGGACAGTTGCCCTTTTAATTGTCCCTCTCCCCATTAGGCTTTATAGTCTTCATATCAATGCCTGGCATGTAATGAGTGTGTAATGTTTGAGGTATGAGTGCAAGAATGAATGAGAAACAGTCTAGCTTCTGACTGGACTATGGTGAGGGGCACATTTAGATGGCCTCCACCCTTAGGACTTCACTGAGAGCTCCAAGTTTTAATGCCCAAAATCCCACTAACAGAGAATGTCAGTGAGAGACTTTTTAAAAAGATGACAGAGATAGGAATGGGGGAAGTACATGGGGCTCTCGACCAAGACTAGAAGAAATAGAAACTGACCTTCTGTTATCTCATAGAGAGCCAGATCCTCCTCCCACCCCAGGTCATTCCAGAGCATAATGTAGCACAGGTAAAAGCCACCAGAGGCTGCCAAGTGGCAAGCCACTCTTGCCACCTTTCAACATTATTTTGCTTATCCCAGTAAGCTTACCCCTACTCAAGTCTCTCTTCAAGCTGATGTCTTCACTCTGATTCTCATAAGGCCAGCTGACCCAAAGGAATCATCAGAACATCTGTACCATTTACCAGCCTGTCAAACTCTGACTCCTATTTGAAGAAATGGAAGGATCCTGAGCTTGTGGGAACAGCCAGCCATTGCAAGCCTGTCCTGGGGCTTAGCTTATTATTGTTCACAGGGAGGTCAATGGCTCTTGTAAAATACATTCAAATTAGCTTTCTGACCCTGATGACTCAGGCCCCCTTCCTTCAACTGGCCCTGAGTGCTGGATGCCTTGGGGCCAATGGTCTTGGTCAGACTCAGGTATTTCATGAGAGCCTTTCTGTCCTGGCCCAGGAAGCCATGTCCCTAAAAGTGCAAAGAAAGGCTTTAGGGATTCTCCATGTTTGGTCTGGGCTAAAGAAACCCCACACACCCCCACACTGTGACAAAACACACATTAAAATCCTTAGGTTCCACCTTAGGTTTTACCAGGAGATCTGATCAAGAGGATGAGCGACAAGGCTTCTGACAGCTCAGACCGAAGCACAGGGCTCTCCAGGAAATGCTTTCGGGATCTCCAGAGGCATCCATGTCCAGCCAAGCAATTTTTACTGCCAGTCATCATGTTTTCCTTTCCCTGCAGGGAAGGAACCACCTGAACCATGAGAAGGAGATGTTTGCCCAGGACCACCCTGAAGTGAACAGCCTGGAGGAGGTGGTGAGGCTGGTGAAGCCCACGGCCATCATAGGTAGGAGGCAGGAGTCCCACTGTCCAGCCCAGCTAACCTTCTTGACTTGCAGGTGGAAACTAAGGCTCAGCCAGCAGGCATAAGTAATTGATGGAAGTACCTCTGTCTCACCAATTCCATGTCCACCTCAGTGCCACAGTCTTTCACTGAGTGACTACTGTATAAAAACCATAGAACTAAGGCACCAAGTTGGGACTTAGTGATGCAGAATTATACAGTGCAGTGGAAAAGCACAGGGCTGGTCTCTCTGAGAGGAAGTGAGCACTGCTCTCCCAAAGAGGGGAACCTGGCATCTCTCCCTATATTGGGAGAGGCACACACTCTAAAGGACTTTGCCCAGGAATGCCTTCACAGGACATCTTATCCGGGCAGGGACCTGAAGGGACCAGTGTTCCCTCAGGGATTAAGAGGAGGTCTTACCCAGCTCAAGCAAGAAGACCCTTTTCTCTTCAGCTCCTTCTATCCATCCCTATGGCGGATGCTATCTCCAAGATTCCTGAGTCTTCCATGTTGTACCAAGTACCCCCCATGACCATCACCAGGAGAGGAATGGGGTGTTTATAAAGAGTAGGCATCCCTACAACCCCCCTTTTCCCTGTAGGTGTTGCTGCCATCGCAGGAGCCTTCACGGAGCAGATTCTGAGGGACATGGCCTCCTTCCACGAGCGCCCTATCATCTTTGCCCTGAGCAACCCCACCAGCAAGGCCGAGTGTACGGCTGAGAAGTGCTACCGGGTCACTGAGGTCAGCGGGGAGTCCTTCCTTCCCCAGGCTGAGAGGACATAGTAACATTATGAGTAACCCTATGAGGGTGAAGAAAAATCCCCCCATCCCTGATGAGAAAACTGAGGTTCAGAAAGATGAAATAACTTGCCCGAGGTCACAGAGCTAATAAGGAGTGGAGCTGGCCCTCAAACCCAGGTCTCGCTCCAAAGCCCAAGCTCTCACCCTCATGTTATACTGCTCAAGGTTCCTCTAGTAACATAGAGCTTTGACCAGAACCCAAGGCATTCATAAACTCTAGGTCACCTGCATTCCTGTCATGTCCTGGGTTAGCCCTCTCGGGAGGTGACAGATTAAAAACCTTCACCTTTCAGTGATTTCTTGGCTGCCAGCTAACTCAGTGGGAGCTAAACTTTCTGGTCAAATGAACAAGTGTGCTTTCAGCACCTGCAGTGTGCTCAGCACAATGCTGAGCGTGTGGGAGAGAATGAAGAAGGGTTCGACATTTGGGAGATAAAACTAGGCCCACCATTACTGCCTGAAACCCATCTCCAGGCTCCATCTCCGCTTTTCTTCCTGCCTCCAGGGCCGAGGGATCTTTGCCAGTGGAAGTCCTTTTAAGAGTGTGACTCTGGAAGATGGCAAGACCTTCATTCCTGGGCAAGGAAACAATGCCTACGTGTTCCCTGGAGTGGCTCTGGGAGTCATTGCTGGCGGGGTCCGGCACATCCCAGATGAGATCTTCCTACTGACAGCAGAGGTATCGCTGTCCCTGCTCCCTTGAATGCATGCTCCCAGTCGGGCCTGTCTTCTATACCGGGTCCTACACTGGGCCCCCAAAGATTCCTTCTCTCCTCTCTTCTACTTACCTGCCCCTTAAGCCAGCAGTAGATCCTCAATGCTTGAACCTCAAGCTTCTCTCAAGATCACCTTGAGGCTTAAAGTTCTCTCAGAACACACACATTTTTTTTAAATTGTTATGTTTGTCATCATACACCATCATTAGTTTTTGATGTAGTGATCCATGATTCATTGTTTGCATATAACACCCAGTGCTGCATGCAATATGTGCCCACCTTAATAGCCATCACTGGGCTAAACCATGCCCTCACCCCCCTCCCCTCTGAAACCCTCAGTTTGTTTCCCAGAGTCCATAGTCTCTCATGGTTCGTATCTCCCTCTGATTTCCCCCTCTTCATTTTTCCCTTCCTTCTCCTAATTTCCTCCATGCTATTCCTTATGTTCCACAAGTGAAACCATATGATAATTGACTTTCTCTGCTTGACCTTTTGCACTTAGCACAATCTCCTCCACTTCCGTCCATGTTGATGCAAATGTTGGGTATTCATCCCTTCTGATGGCTGAGTAATATTCCATTGTATATATGGGCCACATCTTCTTTATCCATTCATCTGTTGAAGGGCATCTCGGCTCTTTCCACAGTTTGGCTATTGTGGACATTGCTGCTATGAACATTGGGGTGCATATGGCCCTTCTTTTCACTACATCTGTATCTTCAGGGTAAATACCCAGGAGTGCAATTCCTGGGTCATAGGGTATCTCTATTTTTAACTTTTTGAGGAACCTCCACACTGTTTTCCAAAGTGGCTGTACCAACTTGCATCCCCACCAACACTGTAAGAGGGTTCCCCTTTCCTCACAATCTCTCCAACATTTGTTGTTTCTTGCCTTGTCAATTTTTGCCATTCTAACTGGTGTAAGGTAGTATCTCAGTGTGTTTTTGATTTGAATTTCCCTGATGGCTAATGATGATGAACATTTTTTCATGTGTCTGTTAGCCATTTGTATGTCTTCTTTGGAGAAGTGTCTGTTCATGTCTTTCTGCCCATTTTATGACTTGATTATTTGTTTTTTGAGAAGTTCTTTATATATCCTGGATATCAGCCCTTTGTAGTGTCATTTGCAAATATCTTCTCCCATTCCGTGGGTTGCCTCTTTGTTTTATTGACTGTTTCTTTGCTGTGCAGAAAGCTTTATATCTTGATGAAATCCCATGCTTTTGTTTCCTTTGCCTTTGGAGACTTGTCTTGAAAGAAGTTGCTGTGGCTGATGTCGAAGAGGTTACTGCCTATGTTCTCCTCTAGGATTTTGATGGATTCCTGTCTCACATTGAGGTCTTTCATCCATTTTGAGTTTATCTTTGTGTATGGTGTAAGAGAATGGTCAAGTTTCATTCTTCTGTATATAGCTGTCCAATTTTCCCAGCACCATTTATTGAAGAGACTATCTTTTTTCCATTGGATATTTTTTCCTGATTTGTTGAAGGTTAGTTGACCACAGAGTTGAAGGTCCATATCTGGGCTCTCTATTCTGTTCCATTGGTCTATATGTCTGTTTTTGTGCCAGTACCATACTGTCTTGGTGATCACTGCCTTGTAATATAGCTTGAAATCAGGCAACGTGATGCCCCCAGCTTTGTTTTTCTTTTTCAACGTTTCCTTGGTGGTTCGGGGTCTTTTCTGACTCCATACAGATTTTAGGATTGTTTGTTCCAGCACTTTGAAAAATGTCATTGGAATTTTGATCGGGATGGCGTTGGAAGTACAGATTGCTCTGGGCAGCACAGACATTTTAACAATGTTTATTCTTCTGATCCATGAGCATGGAATGTTTTTCCATCTTTTTGTGTCTTCTTCAGTTTCTTTCATGAGTATTCTGTTGTTCCTAGAGTATAGATCCTTTACCTCTTTGGTTAGGTTTATTCTGAGGTATCTTATGGTTTTTGGTGCTATTATAAATGGAATCGTTTCTCTAATTTCTCTTTCTACAGCTGCATTGTTAGTGTATAAGAAAGCAACTGATTTCTGTGCATTGATCTTCTATCCTGCCACATTACTAAATTGCTGTTATGAGTTCTGGTAGTTTGGGGGTGGAGTCTTTTGGGTTTTCCACATAAAGTATCATGTCATCTGCAAAGAGAGAGAGTTTGACATCTTCTTTGCCAGTTTGAATACCTTTTATTTCTTTCTGTTTTCTGATTGCTGTTGCTAGGACTTCTAGTACTATGTTGAACAATAATGGCGAGAGTGGGCATCCTTGACAAGTTCCTGATCTTAAGGGAAAGGCTCTCAGCTTTTCCCCATTGAGGATGATATTCGCTGTGGGTTTTTCATAGATGGGTTTTATGAACTTGAGGAATGTTCCCTCTATCCCTGTATTCTTTTTTTTTTTAATTTTTTTTATTCTTATGTTAATCCCCATACATTACATCATTAGTTTTAGATGAAGTGTTCCATGATTCATTGTTTGTGCATAACACCCAGTGCTCCATGCAGAATGTGCCCTCCTCAATACCCACCACCAGGCTAACCCATCCTCCCACCCCCCTCCCCTCTAGAACCCTGTTTGTTTTTCAGAGTCCATCGTCTCTCATGGTTCGTCTACCCCTCCGATTTCCCCCGCTTCATTCTTCCCCTCCCGCTACCTTCTTCTTCTTCTTTTTTTTTTTTTCCTTAACATATATTGCATTATTTGTTTCAGAGGTACAGATCTGAGATTCAACAGTCTTGCACAATTCACAGTGCTTACCAGAGCACATACCCTCCCCAGTGTCTATCACCCAGTCAGCCCATCCCTCCCACCCCACCCCCCACTCCAGCAACCCTCAGTTTGTTTCCTGCAATTAAGAATTCCTCATATCAGTGAGATCATATGATACATGTCTTT
>NC_058413.1:65806552-65877752 GCF_002201575.2 Neomonachus schauinslandi | reverse complement strand
ACCACTCCAGCAACCCTCAGTTTGTTTCCTGCAATTAAGAATTCCTCATATCAGTGAGATCATATGATACATGTCTTTCTCTGTTTGACTTATTTCACTCAACATAATACCCTCCAGTTCCATCCACGTCATTGCAAATGGCAAGATCTCATTCCTTTTGATGGCTGCATAATATTCCATTGTATATATATACCACTTCTTCTTTATCCATTCATCTGTCGATGGACATCTTGGCTCTTTCCACAGTTTGGCTATTGTGGACATTGCTGCTATAAACATCGGGGTGCACGTACCCTTTCGGATCCCTACTTTTGTATCTTTGGGGTAAATACCCAGTAGTACAGTTGCTGGATCATATGGTAGCTCTATTTTCAACTTTTTGAGGAACCTCCATACAGTTTTCCAGAGTGGCTGCACCAGCTTACATTCCCACCAACAGTGTAGGAGGGTTCCCCTTTCTCCGCATCGCCGCCAACATCTGTCGTTTCCTGACTTGTTAATTTTAGCCATTCTGACTGGTGTGAGGTGGTATCTCATTGAGGTTTTGATTTGGATTTCCCTGATGCCGAGCGATATTGAGCACTTTTTCATGTGTCTGTTGGCCATTTGGATGTCTTCTTTGGAAAAATGTCTGTTCATGTCTTCTGCCCATTTCTTGATTGGATTCTTTGTTCTTTGGGTGTTGAGTTTGATGAGTTCTTTATAGATTTTGGATACTAGCCCTTTATCTGATATGTCATTTGCAAATATCTTCTCCCATTCTGTTGGTTGTCTTTTGGTTTTGTTGACTGTTTCCTTTGCTTTGCAAAAGCTTTTTATCTTGATGAAGTCCCAATAGTTCATTTTTGCCCTTGCTTCCCTTGCCTTTGGCGATGTTTCTAGGAAGAAGTTGCTTCGGCTGAGGTTGAAGAGGTTGCTGCCCGTGTTCTCCTTTAGGATTTTGATGGACTCCTGTCTCACATTGAGGTCTTTCAACCATTTGGAGTCTATTTTTGTGTGTGGTGTAAGGAAATGGTCCAGTTTCATTCTTCTGCATGTGGCTATCCAATTTTCCCAACACCATTTGTTGAAGAGACTGTCTTTATTCCATTGGACATTCTTTCCTGCTTTGTCAAAGATGAGTTGACCATAGAGTTGAGGGTCCATTTCTGGGCTCTCTATTCTGTTCCATTGATCTATGTGTCTGTTTTTGTGCCAGTACCATGCTGTCTTGATGATGACAGCTTTGTAATAGAGCTGGAAGTCCGGAATTGGGGTGCCGCCGGCTTTGCTTTTCTTTTTCAACATTCCTCTGGCTATGCGGGGTCTTTCTGGTTCCATACAAATTTTAGGATTATTTGTTCCATTTCTTTGAAAAAAGTGGATGGTATTTTGATGGGGATTGCATTGAATGTGTAGATTGCTCTAGGTAGCATTGACATCTTCACAATATTTGTTCTTCCAATCCATGAGCATGGAAAGTTTTTCCATTTCTTTGTGTCTTCCTCAATTTCTTTCATGAGTATTTTATAGTTTTCTGAGTACAGATCCTTTGTCTCTTTGGTTAGATTTATTCCTAGGTATCTTATGGTTTTGGGTGCAATTGTAAATGGGATCAACTCCTTAATTTCTCTTTCTTCTGTCTTGTTGTTGGTGTATAGGAATGCCACTGACTTCTGTGCATTGATTTTATATCCTGCCACTTTACTGAATTCCTGGATGAGTTCTAGCAGTTTTGGGGTGGAGTCTTTTGGGTTTTCCACATAAAGTATCATATCATCTGCAAAGAGTGAGAGTTTGACTTCTTCCTTGCCAATTTGGATGCCTTTGATTTCTTTTTGTTGTCTGATTGCTGTGGCTAGGACTTCCAATACTATGTTGAATAGCAGTGGTGATAGTGGACATCCCTGCCGCATTCCTGACCTTAGGGGGAAAGCTCTCAGTTTTTCCCCATTGAGAATGATATTCGCTGTAGGTTTTTCATAGATGGCTTTTATGATATTGAGGTATGTACCCTCTATTCCTATACTCTGAAGAGTTTTGATCAAGAAAGGATGCTGTACTTTGTCAAATGCTTTTTCTGCATCTATTGAGAGGATCATATGATTCTTGTTCTTTCTTTTGTTAATGTATTGTATCACACTGATTGATTTGCGGATGTTGAACCAACCTTGCAGCCCAGGGATAAATCCCACTTGGTCATGGTGAATAATCCTTTTAATGTACTGTTGGATCCTATTGGCTAGTATTTTGGTGAGAATTTTTGCATCCATGTTCATCAGGGATATTGGTCTGTAATTCTCCTTTTTGATGGGGTCTTTGTCTGGTTTTGGGATCAAGGTAATGCTGGCCTCATAAAATGAGTTTGGAAGTTTTCCTTCCATTTCTATTTTTTGGAACAGTTTCAGAAGAATAGGTATTAATTCTTCTTGAAATGTTTGGTAGAATTCCCCTGGGAAGCCATCTGGCCCTGGGCTTTTGTTTTTTGGGAGATTTTGGATGACTGCTTCAATTTCCTTAGTGGTTATAGGTCGGTTCAGGTTTTCTATTTCATCCTGGTTCAGTTTTGGTAGTTGATACATCTCTAGGAATGCATCCATTTCTTCCAGGTTATCTAATTTGCTGGCATAGAGTTGCTCATAATATGTTTTTATAATTGTTTGTATTTCTTTGGTGTTGGTTGTGATCTCTCCTCTTTCATTCATGATTTTGTTGATTAGGGTCATTTCTCTTCTCTTTTTGGTAAGTCTGGCCAGGGGTTTATCAATCTTGTTAATTCTTTCAAAGAACCAGCTCCTAGTTTCGTTGATCTGTTCTACTGTTCTTTTAGTTTCTATTTCATGGATTTCTGCTCTGATCTTTATTATTTCTCTTCTCCTGCTGGGTTTAGGCTTTATTTGCTGTTCTTTCTCCAGCTCCTTTAGGTGTAGGGTTAGGTTGTGTACTTGAGACCTTTCTTGCTTCTTGAGAAAGGCTTGTATTGCTATATACTTTCCTCTTAGGACTGCCTTTGCTGCATCCCAAAGATTTTGAATAGTTGTGTTTTCATTTTCATTGGTTTCCATGTATTTTTTTAATTCTTCTTTAATTTCCTGGTTGACCCATTCATTCTTCAGTAGGATGCTCTTTAGCCTCCATGTATTTGAGTTCTTTCCGACTTTCCTCTTGTGATTGAGTTCTAGTTTCAAAGCATTGTGGTCTGAAAATAGGCAGGGAATGATTCCAATCTTTTGGTACCGGTTGAGACCTGATTTATGACCTAGGATGTGATCTATTCTGGAGAATGTTCCATGGGCACTAGAGAAGAATGTGTATTCCGTTGCTTTGGGATGGAATGTTCTGAATATATCTGTAAAGTCCATTTCGTCCAGTGTGTCATTTAAAGTCTTTATTTCCTTGTTGATCTTTTGCTTAGACGATCTGTCCATTTCAGTGAGGGGGGTGTTAAAGTCCCCCACTATTATTGTATTGTTGTCGATGTGTTTCTTTGCTTTTGTTGTTAATTGCCTTATATAATTGGCTGCTCCCATGTTAGGGGCATAGATATTTACAATTGTTAGATCTTCTTGTTGGATAGATCCTTTAAGTAGGATATAGTGTCCTTCCTCATCTCTTATTACAGTCTTTGGTTTAAAATCTAATTTGTCTGATATAAGGATTGCCACCCCAGCTTTCTTTTGGTGTCCATTAGCATGGTAAATGGTTTTCCACCCCCTCACTTTCAATCTGGGGGTGTCTTTGGTTCTAAAATGAGTCTCTTGCAGACAGCATATCGATGGGTCTTGTTTTTTAATCCAGTCTGATAGCCTGTGTCTTTTGATTGGGGCATTTAGCCCATTTACATTCAGGGTAACTATTGAAAGATAGGAATTTAGTGCCATTGTATTGCCTGTAAGGTGACTGTTACCGTATATTGTCTGTGTTCCTTTCTGGTCTATATTGCTTTTAGGCTCTCTCTTTGCTTAGAGGACCCCTTTCAAGATTTCCTGTAGGGCTGGTTTTGTGTTTGCAAATTCCTTTAGTTTTTGTTTGTCCTGGAAGCTTTTTATCTCTCCTTCAATTTTCAATGACAGCCTAGCTGGATAGAGTATTCTTGGCTGCATATTTTTCTCATTTAGTGCTCTGAATATATCCTGCCAGTCCTTTCTGGCCTGCCAGGTCTCTGTGGATAGGTCTGTTGCCAATCTAATGTTTCTACCCTTGTAGGTTACATATCTCTTCTCCCGAGCTGCTTTCAGGATTTTCTCTTTGTCTATGAGACTCGTAAGTTTTCCTATTAGATGTCGGGGTGTTGACCTATTTTTATTGATTTTGAGAGGGGTTCTCTGTGCTTCCTGGATTTTCATGCCTGTTTCCTTTCCCAAATTAGGGAAGTTCTCTGCTATAATTTGCTCCATTATACCTTCTGCCCCTCTCTCTCTTTCTTCTTCTTCTGGGATCCCAATTATTCTAATGTTGTTTCGTCTTATGGTATCGCTTATCTCTCGAATTCTGCCCTCGTGATCCAGTAGTTGTTTATCTCTCTTTTTCTCAGCTTCTTTATTTTCCATCATTTCATCTTCTATATTACTGATTCTCTCTTCTGCCTCATTTATTCTAGCAGTTAGCGCCCCCATTTTTGATTGCACCTCATTAATAGCCTTTTTGATTTCTACTTGGTTGGATTTTAGTTCTTTTACTTCTCCAGAAAGGGTTTCTCTAATAACTTCCATATTTTTTTCAAACCCAGCTAGTATCTTTAAAGTGATGATTCTGAACTCTAGATCTGACATCGTACTAATGTCCGTATTGAGTAGGTCCCTGGCAGTCGGTACTACCTCTTGTTCTTTTTGTTGAGGTGATTTTTCCCGTCTTGTCATTTTGTGCAGAGGAGAATAGATTAATGAGAGAACAAAATGCTAGCAGAGTAACAACGTCCCCAGAAAATATACTCTAAACAAATCAGAAAAGACTTGAAGCAGTGGGAAAAGAAAGGGAAAGAGAGAAAAAAGAAAAAGATAAAGATAAAAACAAAAACAAACAAAACAAAACAACAACAACAACAAAAAAAAAACCAGAATGTGATCAAATATGATCAGGCTGGTATATAGATCAGTGCCACACACTAGATTTGGGGTGTATTTTGGTCTTTTAGAAGAAAGTGCCTCCCAAAATTTTAAAGAAAGAAAAACTTATATATGTACAAAAATAAGGGTTGATCTGATGAAGGGATGGAATATGACTGTAAAGATGGAAATTATAAAAAATTTTATAAAAGGAATTGATAAGAAGTTGTTTGCAAAAAGAAAGAAGAGGATTTTAAAAAAGAAAAAAAAAAGGGAGAGGATGTGATCAGGCAGGGGAATAGAAAACACCATATACTAGAGATTTAGGGTATATTTTAATCTGTTAGAAGAAACTATCTCAAAATTTTAAAGAGAGAACAACTTATATATATAAGCCAAAAATACGGGTAACTACTATGAAGGGATAGAATATGACTCTAAAAATGAAAAATGAAAATTTTTTTTTAAAAAAAGGGATTGATAAGATGTTGGTTGAAAAAGGGAAAAAGAAAAATTCAAAAAGAAAAAAAAAGAAAACAAGACAGTTAAAAAAAAAATTAACTTTGAAAGACTAAAGAATCATGGTAAAAAAGCCATGAATTCTATGTGCAGTATTCCCCTAACGCTGGAGTTCTGCCATTCTCATTGATCGGTAAACTTGGCCTTGGCTGGCTGTTCTCGCTGATCTTCTGGGGAGGGGCCTGTTGCCGTGGTTTCCAAATGTCTCTGCCGGAGGCAGAATTGCCCCGCCCTTGCCCCCTCCTGGCTAAGTAATCTGCTCAGGTTTGCTCTCCGGGGCTTTTGTTCCCTGCGAGCTTTCGGTACAGCTTTGGAGGCGGAGAGTGAAAATGGCGGCCTCCCAATCTCCGCCCCGGAGGAGCCAAGAACTCGGGGCCCCGCTTCTCAGTGAGCCCCCAAAGAAAAGCCGTCAGTCACTCCCGTCTCCCCGGTCTCCAGCCGCACTCCATGCTCACCCGGCCTGTGACCGAGCGTTTCTATCTCTGGCACCCGACCCTGGGTGGAGTCTCCAAACCCAGCAGATCCCTGCGGCGCACTCCCGCGCGGCTCCTCCCGGGGGAGGAAGGTGAGTCTCCCCGGATCTGCCGCTTGTTGGGTGCCTGCTGGAGGAGCAGTGGCCCGACTGTGCCGCGGATCACGGTTTATGGCAACCCCGAGCTGAGAGCCCGCGCCTGGGCTCTGCCTCTGCAGCCGGCTTCCCTGCTCCGTTACCTGGGAGCTCTGCCACACTCAGGCACCCCCGGTCTTTCTGTGACCCCGAGGGTCCTGAGACCACACTGTCCCGGAGGGTTCCACCCCCCGCTTAGCCACCAGAGTGACGTCCCTCAGTGGAGCAGACTTTTAAAAGTTCCGATTTTGTGCTCCGTGGTTCTATCACTTGCCAGAAGCGGCCCACGGAGGCCCCTCCCCCGCCATCTATCCTCCCGAATATCGCCTCGGATTCACTTCTCCGCACGTCCTACCTTCCAGAAAGTGGTCGCTTTTCTGATAAGAGAGTTGTTGCTCTTCTTTTCTTCGATCTCCTGTTGAGTTTGTAGGTGTTCAGAATGGTTTGATCCCTATCCAGCTGAATTCCTGAGGGGAGACGAAATCCAGGTCTCCTACTCCTCCGCCATCTTGCTCCGCCCCTCTCTCTATCCCTGTATTCTGAAGAGTTGTAATCAGGAAAGGATGCTGTGTTTTGTCAAATGCTTTTTCTGCATCAATTGAGAGGACCATATGGTTCTTCTCTCTCCTCTTATTAATATGTTCTGTAACATTGATTGATTTGCGAATGTTGAACCACCCTTGCATCCCAGGGATAAATCCCACTTGGTCGTGGTGGATGATCCTTTTAATGTATTGTTGGATCCTATTAGCTAGGATTTTGTTGAGAATTTTGGAATCCATATTCATCAGGGATATCAGTCTGAAATTCTCCATTTTGATGGGGTCTTTGCCTGGTTTGGGGATTAAGGTAATGCTGGCCTCATAGAATGAGTCTGGTAGCTTTCCTTCTGTTTCTGTTTTTTGAAACAGCTTCAGGAGAATAGGTATTATTTCTTCTTTGAATGTTTGGTAGCATTCCCCAGGGAATCCATCAGGCCCTGGACTCTTGTTTTTTGGGAGGTGTTTAATCGCTGCTTCAATCTCGTTACTGGTTATTGGCCTATTTAGGTTGTCAATTTCTTCCTGTTTCAGTCTTCTATGAGTCCCACAAGGAACTATCTCATGTTCTAGGTTCCTCCTTACTTCTTGGTCTTTGAGCACTGGCTCCACAAGAATATGCAAGTAGTGTCTCCTAAAGGTTTGTCAGCCTCCCCCAAGCCATGTGCATGCTGGCTATGGCTTTGTGCCATGGGCCTCTGTCCATCTTGTGTGACTCTTCTGTGTATTTCTTCTTATTGCTCTCTCAGTGGTGGTGGTGTCCCGTGGCTATGGGTGAAGCTGTTTGAATCACCACCCCCCATTGGATGGGAAGAGTCATTTCCTACTTGAAATTAGCCTGAAAGCAAACTCCCCTGTTGCGCAGAAAGATGGTTGCTAGAGCCTTCCTCTGTAACCCCAAGAGGCATCTACACCCCCACCTCCTAGTGCCTG
This sequence comes from Neomonachus schauinslandi, assembly GCF_002201575.2. Classification (NCBI taxonomy): domain Eukaryota; kingdom Metazoa; phylum Chordata; class Mammalia; order Carnivora; family Phocidae; genus Neomonachus; species Neomonachus schauinslandi. The sequence continues at coordinate 65,870,130 of NC_058413.1, read as the reverse complement.
GGACAGGTCAGCTCCATCACTTCATGAAGTGTCCATCAACTACACAGGAACCTCTCCTCAATCCACCTATTAATCTCTTGCTGCAATTGGGACAAGATCCCTCCCTTCTAGAAGCTGACAGTCTGGTCTTTAAAGGGCTGGCAAGTTATATTTCTGAAAGGGGTACTTTTAAGTTAAGACAATTTAAGTTGAATCTGATTTTCCTATGGAAAAAACTACTATAACTTTTAGGAGATTTATATATCTCATTCCACCTTGACAACTCTGTAAAATAGATATAGTGATTATTCCTATGTGATACACAAGGAAAGTGAGGCACAGAGAGTCTAAGTTACATGCCCAAGGTCACTGGGTTTGTGAGCAATAGCACCAGGATGGCCCCTGATGATTTACTCCAAGCTGCAGCAGAGCATTACCAGTGCCCAACATCTGAGAAGTGACCACCATACATGATACATCTCTTCACTCTGCAGGATAACTCTTCCAGATGCAGATCTAGCCATGGAAATCCTGCTTCCCTCTGATCCCATCTTCTATTACCCCCCCCCCAAAAAAATCCTTGAAAACCCAGAACAGTCCATGTCTCTGCTCATTTCAGACATTTGAATGGCTCCTCAGTGCCTACAGGATAAAGCCCTAACTCCTTCACATGGTTTCCATATAAGGCATGTCATCACCAGGCCCTCCTTTCCTCTCCAGCCTTTAGCCTCCCCCTCCCATCAACCTAGCCAATGTTCTTTTTACAGTCTAGAACTCATGCTCCCTCCTGCTGTCTCTCTCCAAGAAATTGCATGTGATGTTGCCTCTCCCTTTTCGAGTAATTTACTTTGTCCTTCAGCTGCTGTCGCATCTCCTGGGAAGATTTCCCGTACATGGCAGACCAGGCCCTGCCTTCTTCTATGCCTCTGTGCCCCCTCTGCTTGCACTCACTTCTATGTTGTAATTGTTGTACCTGTTTGTTAATTGTCCACTGACTCCAGACTACAGGAGGAAAAAGGCTTCTCTGCCATGGATCCTCAGCAACTAGCACAGAGCCTGGCATATCACAGAGCTCAGTTAATGTTGGAATGAATAGATGGAAAGGAGAGATAGGAGCATGAAAATGAGGCAGAAGAGGAGGAGGCCCACATCCATAAAGTCAGCCAAACTCTGAGGCAAGACCAACTCCTTTGGTTCATCCATTCTGGGACACAGTTCTCAGCACCATGGCTTTTCCCAAATTTAAAGATCAGGTGGGAGTGGATTCAGAGCCAGCACATAACAGAGGCTGTTCCGCAAGGCTGGCTGAGCACCAGTGCCTGAGGCTGGAGGATGAGGCTTGAGGGGAAGAGCTGGGCCTCAGAGACCAGCTCTGAACCATGGAAGGAAGTTGTGGGAGGGGCTGTTCCCAGGATGCTGTGCCTAGGGCATTCATTCAGATAAAGCCTAAGGCCCCTTTATGGTGTCACTCACTGCAGAAGAAGCCTTTGCTCAGGACTGGAAGGGAGAGCTCAAGGAGCTCTGAATACAGAGGGACAAGATGACCTAGGTGGGCACCCAGGATGTGGGAGAGGCTGGAACTCAAGAAGGGAGGGTCTCGGGGATCTCTGTGCAATAGGCTGGACCAGCCATGGGGCGATCCCAGAGTCTGCTTTACAAGCCACAAGTTTATTCATCTTGGTCTTAGTGATTCTCCTTTAGAATTTAGGATCTCGTGTAGTTTAAACTCTCAGCCAATTTCACAGTACAGAAAAGGATGTGTCTTTGCTTAAAAGCCCAAGCATTGGGGCACCTGCGTGGCTCTGTTGGTTAAGCGTCCGACTCTTGATTTCAGCTCAGGTCATGATCTCAGGGTCGTGAGGTGTAGCCCCACATCGGGCTCCATTTTCTCTCTCTCCCTCTCCCTTTGCCCTTCACCCGCTCTCTAAAATAATAAATAAATCTTTAAAAAATAATAAAGCCCACGCATTAAGCTGCCCTGGGGCCATGAGAGGGCAGAGACTACAATGGGAACTGCAATGGTTGGCCACCTATGAGGGGCGAGGTGAATCTCTGGAGTAATGGTTTGGGCTTTTTCTGGGAAGGCAGAAACTCAGCTTATTCCCCTCGGTTCTCTCTCCCCAGCAAATTGCCCAAGAGGTCTCTGAGCAGCATTTGTCCCAGGGGAGACTGTACCCACCACTCAGCACCATCCGAGATGTGTCTCTGAGAATCGCCATCAAAGTAAGGAGCATCCTACCCCCAGTAATATGGTTAGTGAGGCTCAACGACTTCCTCTCTCTGTGAGTTTAGGAGAGCTAAGGGGATGGCAGCTGTGGAGACATCCTGAGCTCCCATCCAGAGGCTGGATGAGAAACTCCTGCCTGCAGCTCAAGCCCCACCCCCAACACCCCCCTCAGGCCAGTTCTGGGAAAGCTCCTGGATTTCCCCTCAAACACCAGGCAAAAAGGTCAACAAAGTCCATAATCTTGTGGACCAGAATGTGGGTGGAATTTTTTAAAACTGAATCATAAATGCCCATTTATACAGAAAGGTCAATTTTCATAGCATCATGAAAAGCGCTCTGGCTATCAGGTCCCAGCTCTGCCAATTGCTTCACTTTCCTGAGCCTCAGTTTCCTCCTTTTCCAAAGGGGATGGTAATTCCTCTCTCCCAGAATTCTGAAGGTTAAAGAGGACAGTGAGAAAGGTCTACACTCAGTGTAGCGAAAATGCTCATTCCTCCCCTTTTTCTCAGAAAGGCTGGGCCACAGGATGATCATGTTCATGGAATATTCCAAGGAAAAATGTCTTCCTAGAGACTTTGCAGAGATGATGGGTTTTCAGAGAATCAGAACACAGTGCAATAAAGACTGGCCCAACATTGATAACTGTTGAATATAGATAATGGTTGCATTAGGGTTTATTATACTATCATTTTTATTAGCATATATATTTTACATTTTCTATAAGTTTTAAAAATAATTTCAGAAGATGCATTGCACAACAGCATGTGCTCCCCATGAGTTGCCCATTGTAGGCTCCAGAATCAGCCCTCAAGACTAACAGTCCAGCTCATAGTCCCAACTCCACCCTATCCATTTCCTTCCTTTTTGGGATATTGAGATTAATGCTCTTGTGAAACCATTATCTAATACCCAGAGAACAATGTCCAGGCTCTTCTCCCAATTCCACCCACATTTAGTGGGGGAAAAATACCAGCTACTGGACACCTGATTTTGCCTGTTACCTAATTTTATCCTCACACTACTCCAGAGAAAGGTCTCATTATTCCCACTTTACAGATGAGGAAACTGAGGCTCAGCAAGGATAATGTCACCTCTGAGGACCCACAGGCATTTGGAAGCAGAGGCAGACTTGAGTCTGAGGCCTCTCGATCCCAGCCTAGTATTTATTCCACTGCGTCGCAGCTTCCTACCCAGGCGAAAGCTCAAAATCCCTCCTATCGAGTGGCTTCAGGGACAACAGTTCATGGTTCCGCAGGGGCTATTACCCTTCCACAGACTCCCAAGCAACCGTTAGGCAACTTTTAGGCAGGTTCCTCCTAAGTTCCAGTTCCTCAGCCAATATGTTTTTCCCTAGGTCCTTGACTTCGCGTACAAACACAACCTGGCCTCCTACTACCCGGAGCCCAAGGACAAGGAGGCTTTTGTAAGATCCCTGGTCTACACTCCAGACTATGATTCCTTTACACTGGACAGCTATACTTGGCCCAAGGAAGCCATGAATGTTCAAACAGTGTGATGCAGTCTCAGAGGCTGCTGTGAGGCTGGAACAAGCCCAGAGTAACACTGACAATATAAATGGGTTCTAAAATGGCCATCTTTGTCCCTGTGTTTTTCCTTTGAACTTTCTGGTGTGATGGGAGATACCCAGGCACACAATGAATGAGAGCCTTGTCCCTGAGGCCCTGAGAATTCACTTTTCTATAACCCTGACTTCCTCCCCAAGAATTTCTTCATCTAATTGCCAACAATTAGCTAGATCTTGTGGGAAATCTAGAATCCTTCCTAGAACTCTGCCTTTACAGAGCTCAGAGTCTAGTGAAGGAGATATGGACACAATTCATTTTTCCACAAGGGAGAAAGTGGTTAAGTCCATGAAAGAAGTACAGATAAAGGTCAAGGGTACTCAGAGAAGGGAGCAGATACTTCGTATGAGAAGTAAGAGAAGGCTTCAGGGGGAGAAATGTGTACAGAGTCCCGAGAGTAAAGGATGGGTAGGAGGCATGGGAAAATGAGGAAGGTAGGGGCAGCCACTGACCAGAGAGCATGGCCCACCCATGAGGGAGTTCAATCCCTGCTGGAAGAATACACACCCTTCAAGACTCAGATGGGTATGAGGGCTGAGTGACTGAAGGCAACTCACTAGTCAAAAACTATCCCTGACATGTGGGCTATTGAATATTAGGATTCCTTTTGGTTATTACTAAAAGGAAAACTAGAGAAATGTGGATATGGAGGGTCAGCAGGCCAAGGAGTGAGGAGGAAGAGAGGCAGTGAGGGGAAGAGAATCATGGAGTCCTAGGGAAGGCTTGATGTCATTTTCCTGACTCTGGAACTCTCTCTCTCTCCCACACTTCACTCTGAAGGAATTCAGCAAACCAGGGCACTATTCTTAGAGAATGCCTTCAGTCTGTCCTGGGAATTTCTTAGACAAGTTCAAGCACAGCTTTCACCTCCTTCATGTCTACCAGAGCCCACACCATGGGATGGGGAGGTGGGGACAAGCCTACAGCCCCTGTAATCAAAGACCCTGATAAATTTCTAGAACCTATTGGGATGACAGCTTCCAACCTCTAATTTTATTGGATAACATAGAAAACAGTAAATCATACTAAGGGACCTAACACCACCCACCCTTGCTGCCAGCTCAGCCTCAAGAGCCCCACTGCCCTATGTGGCCACCTCACAGTCTCAGGACTGTTGGACTCCTAGAACAGTAATTAGCAGAGACACCAGTCACCCCTTGCCCAGGTCTTGTTCTTCCAACATCTGCTTCCTTGGTGCTGGTGCTCAGCCAAACATACCCTGAGAAAACAGCCCTGTTCTATAATCCCTGAGCTCATGGGGAAAGAGAAAGTCTTCAGAAGAGGATTTGAAGTGAAGCTGGAATCTCAACAGCAGGGAACCATTACACTATCTTTTCTATGTCCTGGCCCACAACTTCTGTACCCCAACTGCACATCCTTTATACTCAGTGTAATAGAAAAGAAAAATAGTAGAGAAAAGCAATGAAACAAAACAGGTTCTTTGAAAAGATCAACTAAATAAATAAACTGTAGCTATACTGACCAAGACATAAAGAAGATACAAATTAGTTTCCTTTGTTTCAACCACACTAAACAAGGCACTTTCAGGCCTGTACCTTTATAAATGCTTGGTCTCCATCTGTCAAGTCCTTCCTTCCCATTCCTTGCCCTTTATCAATTAAATAGCAGCTCACCCCAGCTTTCTGCTAGAGACATCATTCATCCTCGGAGTTCCAATGCAATTGGCTTCTGAAGTCATCCTGGACAGAGTTAATTTGATTAGAAATCAACAGAAAGGGAGCGCCTGGGTGGCACAGTCGTTAAGCATCTGCCTTCAGCTCGGGTTGGATAAAGCCCTGCATTGGGCTCCCTGCTCTGCAGGAAGCCTGCTTCTCCCTCTCCCACTTCCCCTGCTTGTGTTACCTCTCTCACTGTGTCTCTCTCTGTCAAATAAATAATCTTTATTAAAAAAAAAAAGAAATCAACAGAAAAAAAATGGGAAATTTCTAACCATTTGGAAATTAAATAATACATTTCTAAATAACCCATGGTTCAAAGAAGAAATCGCAGCATAAATTATATATATGTTGAATTGAATGAAAAATATCAAAATTAGTGAGTTTTAGCTAGAGCAGTGCTTAGAGGAAAATTTTGTAGTTCTAAATAAATGCCTATGTCAGGAAAAAAAGAAAAGTCTCAAAGCAATAACAATAAACTCCCTTTAGAAACAAAATCCAAAGCAAGTTAAGATTAGAGCAGAAATCAATAAACCTATAAGAAGTAAAAAATTTGAATTAGTAATTAAAAATCTTCCCACCAAGGGGCACCTGGGTGGCTCAGTCGTTAAGCATCTGCCTTCAGCTCAAGTCATGATCCCACGCTCCTGAGATGGAGCCCCACATTGGACTCCCTGCTCAGCAGGAAGCCTGCTTCTCCCTCTTCCACTCCCCCTGCTTGTGTTCCCTCTCTTGCTGTGTCTCTGTCAAATAAAGAAATCTTAAAAAAAAAAAAAATCTTCCCACCAAGAAAAGTGCAGGCCCAGATGCCTTTTTGGTGAAGTTTATCAAATATTTAAAATAGAAATAATACCCATCCTTCATAACCTCTTTCAGAAAATAGAGGAGGGAACACTTCCCAAATCATTCTATGATACTGGTATCACCCTGATATAAAAACCAAATAAAGCAACACAAGAAAACTACAGACCAATATCCTTCACAAATATAGATGCAAAATCTTAAAATATTAGCAAACCAAATCCATCAATATAAAAGAATTACACACAATGAACAAGGGGGATTTATTCCAGGGATGCAAAGTTGTTTTAACATTTAAAGACGGATCATCATAGTGCATGATATTAATAAATTGAAGAAGAGAAACCATAAGATCAAGTCAATGGATGTGATAAAACTATTTGAAAAAAATCCAACATCCATTTATGATAAAACTTTCAACAAACCAATAATAGAAGAGAACATCCTCAACCTGATGAAGAACCAACAGCTTACATCATACTTAATGGTGAAAGAATTAATACTTTCTCCCTAAGATCTGGAACAAGCCAAGGATGTTGTCATCACTTCTGGTCAACATGGAGGATCTAGCCAGTTCAATAAAAAAAGAAAAAGAAGGGGTACCTGGGTGGCTCAGTCGTTGAGTGTCTGCCTTCGGCTCAGGTCATGATCCCAGGGTCCTGGGATTGAGCCCCGCATCGGGCTCCCTGCTCAGCGGGAAGCCTGCCTCTCCCTCTCCCACTCCCCCTGCTTGTGTTCCCTCTCTCACTGTGTCTCTGTCAAATAAATAAAATCTTTAAAAAAAAAAAAAAGAAAGAAAAAGAAAAGGCATCCAAGTTGGAAATGAAGAGTAAAACTGCCTATATTCACAGATGACATAATCCTATATGTAGAAAATGCCAAAGAATAGAACCCTTATCTCACTCGCTCTCTCCCCCTCTCCCCTAATCAGTTTACCAAGGTCATAGGATACAAGGTCAATAAACAAAAATCACCTGTATTTTTATATACTAGCAATATTAACAATCTAGAAGTAAAATACTTCCATTCATAACAGCATCAAAAAGAAAAAATACCGGGCGCCTGGGTGGCTCAGTTGGTTAAGCGACTGCCTTCGGCTCAGGTCATGATCCTGGAGTCCCTGGATCGAGTCCCGCATTGGGCTCCCTGCTCGGCAGGGAGCCTGCTTCTCCCTCTGACCCTCCCCCCTCTCATGTGCTCTCTCTCTCTCATTCTCTCTGTCTCAAATAAATAAATAAAATCTTTAAAAAAAAGAAAAAAGAAAAAATACTTAGAAAATTAAGAAGTGCAAGCCTTGTACACTGAAAATTACAAAAATTACACAAATTACTGTTAACAAAGAAGATCTGAAAAAAAACTAAACGGAGAGATGTTCCATATTCGTGGATTTGAAAACTCAATATTGTTAAAGCTGCAATTTTCTCCACAAATTATTTATAAATTCAATACTGTATCAAAATCCCTGCAGGCTTTTTTTTTTTTTGTAGAAATTGACAGGCTGATCCTAAAATTTATATGGAAGTGGAAAGGATCTAAAATAGCCAAATCTTTTGAAAAGAAAAGCAAAGTACACTATCCAATTTCAAAACTTACTATAAAACTACGATAATCAAGACTGTGTGGTTATGTAGATCAATGGAAATGTATCAGGGGAAAAGAACTGAGAATTCACAACTAAGTCCTTACATTTATGGTAAACTGACTTTCAAAAAGCTACCAAAATACTTCAGTGATACTGTGACACCTGAATATCCACATTCAAAAAATAAAAAAATTACAAAAAGAGATTTACTTCACACCATACACAGAAATTAATTTAAAATAGATCACAGACCCAAATGTGAGCTAAAGCTATAAAACTTCTAGAAGAAAATATAGCAGAAAACTGTGATTGAGGAGAGTTCTTAGATAAAATTCAAAAGCATGATTTATAAAAGAAAAATTGATAAATTGTAATTCAATTTTTTTTAGTTTTGCTCTTGAAACATACCATTAAGATAGAAAACAACAAGCAACAGACTGAGAGAAAATACTTGCAAATTAGATATCTGATAAAGACATTGGGTCCAGAATATATGAAGAACTTTTATAATTCAATAAGGAAATGACAAAAACACCCAATTAAAAAGGTGGACAAAATGTTTGAATTGACATATTACTACAAAAGATATGTGAATGGCTAACAAGCACATGAAAAGATGCTTAATATCACTGGTCATTTGAAAATTAAAACCACAATGGGATATCACTTCACACTTAACAAAATGGCTATAATAAAAAATACAGTGTTGGAGAAGAGTGGAACCCCTCTTCTAACAGGGCTTGGTCTCCTAAGCACTATGAAATTAAGGGAGATTTCCCTGTCTTTTAAATCTTCATTCTAACTCCCCAGACTCTCATACATAGCCCCAGAAATCACCAAGTGTCATTTAGTATAGTGGATGCTGTGGTTGCACCACCCAGATCCCTCTGCAGGTCTGAAACACTCTGCCAGAAGTATTATCAGCTGAAGGTTCACAGCTGCATCCCTCTCTGGGAATTGCACTTGGCTGAAGGAAGGTACTTCATCCAAGGGTATGCCCTTATCCCCAGGGACAGCCTGCATCCAATGACTGGTTGATTCAAGTCCAAACATTCAACCCCTTCACCTCAAGTGGGGACATCCATAAGTGGTCATCCCAGCTTCAGAGCTCCTTGCAAGATTGGCTGAGGCCAGTTTTACAACTGTATGTATCACCATTCAACAACTTCCGCCATTTCCTGGTTCTGTTGCTCCCCCACAGGTGTTGAAACAACTCCCCAGTAAATCTCCAAATGCAAATCTCAGATTTAGTATAGGTTTCCGAGGAACTCAACTTGCAACATGTGGAGGAAAATGGCCAAACTTCTCAATTTTCCAATCTGCTGTACCAGTCCCACATGACCACCAAAAGCCTGTCTGGGTTTCTCTTTCCCTCAGTAGAGACCTTCTACCTGGACCAAGTCTGATTCTTTGTCCATGTCCAGAATCAGTGAATGCCCCCAATGGGGCGGGGCGGGGGGGAGGCGGGGAATGGCCACTCACCTCAGGAGAGCTCCTCCCTCTCTGGAACTCCTATTCACCTAGTTCTTGTTGCTGTCACAGCTCTCACATGTCCTCAAACATACTACTTTATAAATTTTTCTTTATTTTTCTGGTTGTTATAAGGTAGGTGGTGGAATGCCACAACCTACTATACCCTATCTGGACGTCTATAGACACAGATTTTCAAAATTCCAAATGTATGGATATTATTAACTTTCTCCCTAACTTAACTGAATTGTAGTCATAGAAGTTATTTGTATTACTTAAATATTTTTAAATTTGCTGAAATTTTTATGGTCAAATGTAATAAAATATTTCATGCACTCCTAAAAATAATATGGATTCTCACTGTCGGTTGCAATGCCCCTTATATGTTCATGGAATCAAGCTTTTTAATTGTTTTGTTCAAATCTATATCTTTACTGATTTTTGTCTACTTGATCTGTTTCTGAAAGAAGGATAGTAAAATTTCCCACCACTATTGTAAATTTGTTAATGTTCCTTATAGGTCTCTCCATATTTGCTTTATAGATTTTGGACCAATGTTGTCTGATGCATAAAGTTTGCAATTGTTATAACTTCCTGGTGAATTGAAACTTTTGAAAGTTTAATGATTTTCTTTATCTCTAGTAATGCCTTTGCTTCCACTTTGACCAATATTAACACATTTCTACCATCCTGCCTCTTTCTCCCTCCTGCAATTCATTATTTATTTAGATGGGTAAGCTCTTGTACTAGCTGGTGAATGGTGAACACTGAAATTATTTCTCCTGAAGAACTATATTCCCAGACAGTATGAATATATGGTTAAACTAGCATTAATACAGGTCACCATTTTATCAATTACATAATAAAACAAAGTATCAGGTATCCAAATACAAAATTGCACAGTTCAAAAAGCATATAAAATATTAGATGCCTACTCACTTCATTAGTAGAAACCCACTTCTCTTGATTGGGAAGACAAGAAAAAAAATGCTTCAAAGAAAAATAGTTAATAAACAACTTCCAATAGACATGGTGAAGAATTTCAAGATTTCAGAAATTTTATAAATAAGAAATGTTTGGGCTATAAAGCATCTCTGCCTTAAAAAGAATTTTTTTTGCTAAATAAAAGATCTATTCTATACATCCTGCATAAGACAAAGGAAACATTTTACTAGAGATATTTCATAGCCTCCTCCCACTCTGTCTTCAGGCCCTCCCCCTCTAAGTTGCACCCCAAGTATAAACATTAAAGTAACTATAAGACTTTTTTGTCTGAAGACATCACACATGTGCTTCTGTACACTGTGTATTTTACATGAACTTTTAACCACAGATTTGTGATTTTTCAAAATGGAGGTTTTCATAACAGCACAAAATGAGCTTAATAGAAATACGTTAAATAATCCCCTAAGTCTTGGTAAGAATCCAATAAAAATCAATTTTTGCTAAAACCTGATGTATACTGGTGCTCATGTGGGATGGTAAACATGAAGGAACAAATAACCACATAGGCCATACTTGCAATGTCTGAAAGGACTAAAGGAATAAACCACATATGGTTTACAGTGCTGTTCATAATTTCTAGGATTTTAATTATATATGATACTAAAAATATATAAGTATTGTGCTGGATATTTTGGCACCTAATCTCTCAATTTCTTACATATTTTTTCTGGCATGGGAATAGTATGAAGCCAAACATAGAGGCTGCAATTCTGTCAAGCTTGTGGCTTTTTCATGATTCCTATGGAAGCTTCATTAGACTTGTCATTCATTAAGCCTACATGCTGGCTAATATGTACGATAATTAAGTCCTGTCTCAAGTTCCATTTCCAAGGCAACAACATCAGGGAGCCAAGTCTTATTGAATGCAACAGTTGTTTCTATGACCACTGGAGTCTTTGTAGCGCAGCCGCATTTTAGAACGATATTTCTCCAAATACAAAAGTTGCTTGCTGTTAAAAGCTCCATGCCGCTTTTGTCTTATAAACTGTACTGCCTCTTCATTTTTCATTCCACCTTCAATTAGTGCTAGGGCAACAAGCACTGGAGTTCTCCCAAGACCTGCAACACAATGAACAGCAATACAACAACCAGGTTCTTCACGAAATTTAATGTTTACAAGAGTTAACCAGTCATCGACAATCTGGTTAGATGGTGATGACCCATCATCAAAAGGCCAATCCAGAACCTGGATGCCTTCTTTCTCCACAAGAGCAGTGTCGTAGGTGGCTTCACATACTCTTACTATTGTAGTAACTCCATATTTCTTAAGTTCTTCTATAAATTTGTCTAAGGTTGCACTGGTTGGACTGTGTGTAATAAGAAATCTCATGTTCCTGTATGTGACTTCCACAGGGGCTGGCCGGTTCATTGGAGCCATGTTAATTTAGTTGAAACAATACGGTTATGAAAAAATGTTTTGAATATTTGAATACAGAAATGATGTTAAGAAACTCAAGTATACTCCAATGTACTCCACTGGAAATTCTCAATGCTTTGAAAATGTAATTGAGAATAACAGGAAATGAAATGAACCTCCTAACAAGAAGCAATCCTTCAGTTCAGTAATACTGAGTCAATGGAAAGGAAGTGCACCGAGGTTTACCCCATCCAGGTCAGAATTCTTGTAAAATGCTCCAATGATTTCAACTCTACACTTGTGTGTCCAGGACAACCGATTTTATGGGGGCTTCCCAGTAGAGTCGTAATGAACCTCCACAGTTCACTTGTCCTCATAAAGGTCGTGCTGTGCCTGGCAGTAATTTCTGGGGCCCTTCAGAAACTCCATAAATGCGTGGCCAAGAACACCACAGAAAGGAGCTTGTTTACTCATTAAAGACTGTGGCCTAATCATACAACCAGTCCCAGGGCAGTGACACAGACGGCAGCGGAGGCCTCGGCTGCGGGGCAGGGAGCTGCAGTGGTGGCCCTGGGGCGGCAGTGACCGGACACCAGGCTCTACTGTGCTCCAGCCTCAAAGAAGCCAATCCGCGCGCTGAGGCGTTTTTGCGTCACAAGCCCTCCCTTTCACAGCTGGCATGACGTGGGCTCCTCTCCACCAATCACGACGGGGCGCACCGAGAAGCTATGAGCGAGAGACCCAGCAATGGCACGCAGACGTCACTACTGGCTGGTTGAGGAAGGAAAGAGTGGTGGAGACTGAGACACCGAAGTGGACTACGACGGGCGGGGAAGGTATTGGAAGAAGAATCCCAACCATTCCCATCCATTGGCTCTGACTGATCAATCTTTTTCCAGCAGTTTCATGTTGTAGCTGTCTCTTGGGAACAACACATTCCTAGACTTTTTCTTTAATCCAGTCTGATAATATTGGTCTTTTAACTGAAGATCTTAGTTAATTCACATTATTTTATTATTTTATATTATGTTAATTATTGCTATATTTGCTCTCATTTTGTGCTATTTATTTCTTTATATCTTTTTTATCCTTTCTTGATTTCTTTTGGATTATGGTTTTTCTCTAAATCTATATCCTAAATCCTCTACAGTGCTGGAATGCTATGACTGTGATTTAAAGTTCTTAGCAATTATGACAGATTAGACACTGTTCTAAATCTAACTGGCTTTACATAAATTCATTTGGTACAACCATGTGAATTAGATACTAGTATTATTTCTATAGCTCTAATTTTAAAAAAATAAACAAACCTAGGCACAGAAAAGTTATTTGCCCAAAGTTACACAACTAGTAAATGTCAGAGCTAAGATTTAAATCTTGAAATTCTGGCTCTGGAGTCTACCTCTCTTACATATATATGTCCTATCATATACCTTTTTATTCTTTCACTACTTAAATAGCTTAGAAATAGTCAAACATTCAAAATACTTTCCCATGTCTTAAAGGAACTTCACATGCTTTATAAATTAACATGGTCAGCATTGTTTTAACACTACATATTACACTGTTTATAAAAACCACTCTTGTTTAAATTTACCCAATATGTGATCAGTTTCTTTGCTCACTATTCCTTCTTGCATCTCCACCCTTTCTTCTGAGATTTTTTAACCAAGAGCATCTTCTGGAGGTTCCCTTAGTTCCTAGTATATGATCAACTTTGATCAATATTTTATATAATCTTAAAAATATGCATTCTCTCACTACTGAAAAATGCATTTTATTGTTGGTAACTTGTTTTTTCTTTGGTTCTTTAATGAGCTTTATTTCTAAAATTCTCTTATTTGGGTTTCATTCTTAATAGTTTTGCTGGTTATATAATTTTATATTGACATTTATTTTCTTAGCCCTTTGAAGACATTCCTTGTCTTCAGGTTTCCTCTCTACTAGCTATAGAATTTTCTAAAATGTCTAGTCTTTGAGCATTACCATGATACCAAAACCAGATAGTACAAAAAAGAAAACTATAGGCCAATATCCCTAACAAACATAGATGTAAAAATCTTCAACAAAGTATTAGCAAACCACATTCAACAATGCATTAAAGGCTCATTCACTATGATCAAGTAGAATTTATTTGGGGGATGTAAGGATGGTTCAATACTTGCAAATCAATCGACCACATGAACAAGATAAAGAATAAAAATCATATAATCATCTCAATACATGCAGAAAAAGTATCAAAATTCAACATTGTTCATATAAAAACTCAAAACAAAGTGGATTTAGAGGGAACATACTCAATATAATAAAGGCCATATACGACAAATCCACCACTAATATCACCCTCAATGCTTAAAAACTTTTCCTTTAAGATTAGGAATAAGACAAGAATGTCCACTCTTACCATTCAAAAAGATATATGCTCCTGTATGCTTACTGCAGCATTATTTACAATAGCCAAGATATGGAAGCAATCTAAGTGTCCAGTGACAGATGAATGGATAAGGAAGAAGTGGTATATATGCAATGGGGTATTACTCAGCCATAAAAAGAATGAGATCTTGTCATTTGTGATAACATGGATGGACCTAGAGGGTATCGGGCTAAGTGACTTAAGTCGGAGAACGACAAACATCATGTGATCTCACCTATGTGTGGAATCTAAAAAACAAAACTAATGAACAAACAAAAAAGACTCTTAAATATAAAGAACTGGTGGTTGCCAGAGGAGATGTGGGTTGGGGAATGGGTGAAATAGATAAACTTCCAGTTATGGAATAAATAAGTCATGAAGATGAGATGTACAGTATAGGAAATATAGTATGGTGACCACACTTACCACTTTGAGCACTAAGTAATGTATAAATGTTGAATCAATATGTTGCACATCTGAAACTAATATAACAATGTATGTAACAATATAACAATGTATGTTAATTATATTTTGTTTTTTTTTTTTTAAAAAGGCAGAAACAGACCCATAAATACAGAGAACAAACTGGTAGTTGCCAGAGGGGAAGGGACTGGTGGGATGGGCAAAATGGGTGAAGGGGAGTGAGAGGTACAGGCTTCCACTCATTCCAGTTATGGAATGAGTAAGTCACAGGGATGAAAGTTTCAGCATAGGGAATATAGTCAAGTATAGCATATAGCATTGTGTACTGACAGACGGTAGCTACGTTTGTGGTGAGCTATATAATATACAGAGTTGTCAAATCACTGTGTTGTAAACCTGAAACCAGTGTAACTGTGTGTCAACTAAACTTCAAGAAAAATAAAATAAAATGTCTAGGCTTTGTTTCCTGGCCTATGCATGGCCCAATACAATAAAGCTCTAGTTCTTCCTTCTTTCCTCTTCCTTCCCTCTTCACTCTTTTCTCCCTTTTTCCTTCCTTCATTTCTTCTGTAATAACTCAGTGCACTAGATGAAGTGGAGCAAGGTAGTTGTCTGCAGGAGGCAGGGATCCAGAGGATACTGGAGTCTAGGGGTGAGTGAGAAGGGCTTTTAAGCAAGGGGGGGGGTGGTAGTAGCAGCCTGGTACAGACTATCAGAGCCCAAGCAGAGTGGAGAGGACATATACGTAAGTGTTCCATAAGTATTTATCACAATAAGACATCAAGGATAATGGGAATCCGTATTCTGTCAGATAGGAGTTACAAATATAGAAAGGGAGGAAAGTAGAATTAACTCTAGGATTTTGGATTGGAATTGGTTGTATCTGTGTGAACTCTTCATTTTCAATATACAGAAGATAGTTATGGAACTATAGATGTGTGTACAAGAGGACAAGAGTAGCCTGGAACATCTTATTATGACAGAAAGTAAGGAAATGTTCAAAGAATGACAGGAATATGACAAAAGGACAGAGAACACAAACCAAGGGAGACTAAAGAGAACTGCCACCTAAAAGTAATGTGGTGTCTCAGATGGGATCTTGAAAAAGAAAAAGGACAGTAGGGAAAAACTAGTGCAAATTGAATAAAAAGTGTGAAGTTTAGTTAATGGTAAAATACCAATGTTGGTTCCTCAGTTATGACAAAAGTATCATAGAAATAAAAGATGTTAGCAATGGAGAAACTGGGTGAGGAGCATACAGGAAGTCTCTAAAACCATTCTAAGATTTTTAAAAATTATTTAAAATAAAACAAAAGCAGAGAAGCCAGTTTGAAGAGCCCCATTGGTCATGATTTTTATATTAACTCATTGAATAAAAGAGAAATCCTTAAATCTATACTGGTACAAATAAATAAATATGGAGAAGCCAACACTTTGCCTTATAGTAGAATGCCAACTAATAAATGTAACAGGAATGGTGGAATTAGCAAAATCTGTATTTAGCAATTGTCATCACAATTATTCAGCAAAGAAACATCAACAGATGCTAAAACTAGTGGGTGAAAGTTGATGAGGAATGAGATATTTATTTGCATTCAAAGTACCTACTACAAAAAAAAAATCATTAAAAAAGATAGTGCTAAACCTTGCAGGCATCACTTAATCAAATGATCAAAATTAACATGACCAGTAATGGGACAAATTGAATTGTAAACCACCTGTTAAGATGATTACACAGATAGCATCCCATCTGTGATATTCCTGGAAAAAAAAAAAATCATTGCTGGAATTTTATGATGAGGAAAAATCAGACAAATCCAAATGGAAGGACCGAAATCTTTAAAGGTGCCAGCCATGAAAGTCAAGTGAAGGCTGAAGACTGTTCTAGGTTGGAGATTAAAGAGATAATGGCAACTAAATCTAACACATGAATGTAGATTTGGATCCTTTTGCTTAAAAGGACACTATTGGGACAATGAGAAAAATCTGAATTGAGTCTTTGAATTATATAATACTAATGAATCAATGTTAATTTTCTGATTTTGGTGATTATATTGTGGTTTTATAGGAGAATATCCCTATTTGTAAGGTACTACATCCTGAATTATTCAGAAGTGATAAGACCTATGTCAGCAACTTGCTCACTCTTAGTTCTGGCTGGGGGTTAAGGGGGTAGGAGGATGTTTTTACCATTCTTTAATCTTCTCTGTAAGTTTGAAATAATTTCAAATAAAAATCTATCTTAAGCATTAATTTAAAAGCCCTAGGTCATAGGTAATTAGCTGATACTTGCTGCTTGGATTCTCGTACTCACTTTGTGTTTGCCTCTGGAGACATTTTTAAAGCTTTACATTTTAAAAAGTTTTTAAAATATTTTAGCTAGCGTTGTTAATTATTCTGTAGCTCTCTCTCCCCAAAATTTCAGGTTATGAAAGACTGGCATTGGGCACCTGGGTGGCTCAGTCGTTAAGCGTCTGCCTTCGGCTCAGGTCATGATCCCAGGGTCCTGGGATCGAGTCCCACATCGGGCTCCCTGCTTGGCGGGAAGCCTGCTTCTCCCTCTCCCACTCCCCCTGCTTGTGTTCCTGCTCTTGCTATGTCTCTCTCTGTCAAATAAATAAATAAAATCTTAAAAAAAGAAAAAGAAAAAGGAAGACGCATTGTCCACTATGTTCCATTTTCCCCATATTTAGTACTAGCATTCCCTGGGTATTTTGCTAGATATTACCACCAAGCTAGAGACTTCAGTTCCCAAGTTCCCTTGCAGCATGGTGTGGCCATGTGATTAAATTCTGGCCAATGGGACATGGACAGAAATAATGGTGCCACTTCCAGGTTATACTCCTTTAAAAAATGCAACACTTGTTCCCCTGCCCTTTTCTCCCTAGTTGCTAATTGGGAGATGATGAGAAATGGAGCAGTTGCCTTGACCCAGTGGTAGAAACCACAGGAGAACCTAGTAGAGCCATCCTACTCTCTTAGACTATTTACCTCTAGCCTCTTCCTTGAGAGGAAAATACAGTTCTGTCTTGATTAAGCCACTGTTATTTGATCTCTGTTAAAGCACTCTCCTAACAAAATTTAGATAAAAGGACCGAAGTACAACCTGATTTGGGGGGAAGGAGGAAAAATAAAAACTCAAAACTACACACTTCGGTGCTGGCCAAGATGGAGTTAAGTCCTCTACAGTATTTCTCTCCAACTGATTCTAACTGAAGAGAACACAAAAAGCAGCTACCTGATGACACTGAAAAGTAAACAATAGCACAGGGATTGTATAAGTCGAAATTTGAAAAATGACTAGCATAGTGATGAATTTACCAGTGAATTTATTCCTCCTCTTGCTTTGACCTAACAGCAAACCTTTCTAGCCAAAGAACCAGGAAAAAGGCTCCTTGTGGACTGGGGAGTATGAAGAGAATGCCCTTGTTTTCTCTTTTGTTCCCTCCCTGGCATGCCCCAAGGCCAGAAGCATCATGAAGCTGCACAGGGGTGGCGGTGGCAGCAGGAGTGGTGGTGACATTGCAAGCACCTAGACCCTAAGGGACCCTGTCTTCCTGGCCAGAGAAACCAGGAAAAGAGACCCTTGTGTTCGGAAGAATTAGAGTAAGTTCTGTTATTTTACTCTGTCTTGTCCTTCACTGCTTTGCCCCAAGGTCAGCCCATCATGTGTAACTTTGAGAGAACAAACGGAGCTAAAACTCTGAGAAAAACCCTGGCTTTATAGCCAGAGGACTGGGAATAGGGGATTCGAGAATGTGGGAGAAATTCCAGTGAGCAGAGAGCCGGAGAAAGAAATCCTCTAATTCTATACGTGAGTACTACAAGTCTCAGGTTTATGCCCCAGTTGCACCTGTGAAAACACGGCTTTCAGAATTGAAATGACATCATAACTATTATCTACAGAAAGTGAGATAGAGGGAGGGGAGTTAAGATGGTGAAGGAGTAGGGGACCCGAAGTTTGTCTGTCCCTGGAATTCAGCTAGATAGTTATCAAATCATTCTGAACACCTGTGAAATCAATCAGAGATCTGAGAAAAGAAATGCTGCAATTCTACAAATAGAAAAGCAACTGCTTTTTGGAAGGTAGGAGGTGCGGAGCCTTCAACTGGGGCGATATATCAGAGGATATGTCAGCGGGAGGGAGCCTGTTTAAGGGGACTACTGCAAAGTATTATAAGCAGTGGAGTGCAAAATTGCAACTTTTAGAAGTTTACTCCATGGAGGACGTCCCTGCCTGAAAGGCGCTCAGGAGGTGAAGAGGGGCGCAATCCCAAGTGGCATAGCGTTGTCTCAGGCTCCCGGGGGTCACAAGAACAGTAGTGCCTGAGTGCGAAAGAGTTTTCAGGCATTGGAGCGGGACACCGGCTGTAGACAGTGAGTCTAAGCATCGGCTTTCTGCTCGGTGTTGCCATAAATGAGGCACCACTGCACAGTTGGGCGGCCACTCTCTGAGCACCAGCCCAGCAAAAGGCAGAAGCCTGGCGGGAACCCCCCCTCCCTCCCCCAGGGAGGAACAGTGCAGGTCCACACCACCTGAGTCCGTAAAATTTGGCGACTTGAAACTCAGTCCAGTACCTAAGATAAAAATGCTCGGTCACAGGCTGACTGCAGACAGAGACCGGGGGGACAAAAGGGATTGATTGCTTTTCTGTGAGGACTCACTAAACAGTGGAGGGTGCAAACTTACAGCTCTGAGGCCGGAGAGCTGCGCACCGCCATCTTCATCCTGTCCATCCGTGCTGAAAGCGTTCAGGGTACAAAACAGCGCCACATAGTGGAATCCAGAGCTGCTTACACGGAGCTGGGCTCCCTAGCAAGGGAGGCATGTTTCCACAAGTGCGAGGGCACCTGAAAATCAGTTTAACAGGCCCCTCCCCCAGAAGACCAGCACAAACAGCTCACTCACACCGAGTTAACCTATCACAGAGGGCTGTAAATCTTCCACTCTTGGGGAAAACAGTATATAGCATTTGTGGGTTTTTTTTTTTTTATTTTTAGTCTTTCAGGTTTTTTTCAGCTATTTTATTTTTTCAATTTTTTATTCTTTTTAAATTTTTATTTTTATATATGTTATATATGTTTTTTAATTTTTGGTTTCCTTTCATTGTATTGTATTTTAAATATATATCTTTCTTATTTTGGGATCTAGTTTCCTTTAACAAACAGACCAAAATACACCCAGGATCTAGTTTATTGTTTTGTTCTGTTTTATTTCTTGTTTCATTTTTTCTTATTTAGTTTTGTTTTTGTTTTCTTTTGGTTTGTTTGGTTTGGTTTTTTTTCTATGTTGTTGTTGTTGTCTTTTCTCTCTTCTATTCTTTTCTGGACATAATGATGAGACAGAGAAACTCACCCCAAAACAAGGAACAGGAGGAAGTATTCACTGCCAGAGATTTAATCAAAACAGATATAAGTAAGATGTCTGAACTAGAATCTAAAACAATGATTATAATGATACTACTGGGCTTGTAAAAAGCAGAGAAGACACTAGAGAATCCCTTACTGGAGATATAAAAGAACTAAAATCTAATCAGGTCAAAATTAAAATTGCTCTTACTGAGATGCAGTCACAAATGGAGGCTCTAACAGCAAGGATAAACAAGACAGAAGAGTCAGTGATATAGAAAACAAAATGATGAAAAATAAGGAAGCTAAGAAGAAGAGAGAAAGACAACTGCTGGATCACAAAGGGAGACTTCAACAACTCAGTGATTCCATAAAGCAAAATAATATCTAGATAATAGGGATCCCAGAAGATAAAGAGAGAGAGAGGGGCAGAAGGTTTATTTGAACAATTTATAGTTGAAAACTTCCCTAATCTGGGGAAGAAAACAGGCATTCAAGTCCAGGAGGTGCAGAGAATGCCCCTCAAAATCAATAAAAATAGGTCAACACCCCAACATAAAATTGTGAAGCTTAAAAATTTCAGAGATAAAGGGAAAATCCTGAAAGCAGCTCAGGATAAGAGGTCTTTAACCTACAAGGGTAGAAACAAAGGGCTGGCAGCAGACCTGTCCACAGAGACCTGGCAAGCCAGAAAGGACTGGCAATATATATTCAAGATGCTAAATGGGAAAAATATGCAGCCAAGGATACTCTATCCAGCAAGGCTGTCATTCAGAAGAGAAAGAGCAATAAAGAGGACAAACAAAAACTAAAGGAATTTATGAACAGTAAACCAACCCTGCAAGAAATATTAAAGACGATCCTTTGAGCAAAGAGAGGGCCCAAAAGTAACAAAGATCAGAAAGGAACAGAGACATTCTACAGAAACAGTGATGTTACAGGAAATACAATGGCACTAAATTCATATCTTTCAATAATTACTCTGAATGTAAATGGGCTAAATACTCCAATCAAAAGACATAGGGTATCAGATTGGATAAAAAAACAAGACCCATCAATATGCTGTCTATAAGAGACTCATTTTAGACACAAAGACACATCCACATTGAAAGTGAGAGGGTGGAGAACTATTTATCATGCTAATGGACATTAAAAGAAAGCTGGAGTAGCAATCCTTATATCAGACAAACTACATTTTAAACCAAAGACCTTAATAAGAGATGAAGAAGGATACTATATCATACTTAAAGGGTCTATCCAACAAGAAGATCTAACAATTTTAAATATATCTGCCGCTATCTTAGGAGCACCCAAATATATAAACCAATTAATAACAAAATTAAAGCAACACATTGATAATAATACAATCATAGTAGAGGACTTTAACACCACACTCACAGCAATGGACAGATCATCTAAGTAGAAGATCAACAAGGAAACAAGGGCTTTGAATGACACATTGGACCAGATGGACTTCACAAATATATTCAGAGTATTTCATCCTAAAGCAACAGAGTACACATTCTTATTGAGTGCATATGGAACATTCTCCAGAATGGATCACATCCTCGGTTACAAATCAGGTCTCAACTGGTACAAAAAGACTGAGATTATACCATGCATATTTTCAGGCCACAATGCTTTAAAACTTGAACTCAATCACAAGAAAAAATTTGAAGGAACACAAATACTTGGATGTTAAAGAAGATCCTACTAAAGAATGAATGGGTCAATGAAGAAATTAAAGAAGATTTTTAAAAATACATGGAAACAAATGAAAATGAAAACAAAACTGTTTAAAACCTTTGGGATACAGCAAAGGCGGTCCTAAGAGGGAAGTATATAGCGATACAGGCATTTCTCAAGAAACAAGAAAAGTCTCAAATACACAACGTAACCTTACACCTAAAGGAGCTGGGAAAAGAACAGCAAATAAAGCCTAAACCCAGCAGGAGAAGAGAAATAATAAAGAGTAGAGCAGAAATCAATGATATAGAAAAAAAAAAAACAACAACAGTAGAATAGATCAATGAAACTAGGAGCTGGTTCTTTGAAAGAATTAATAAGATCAATAAACCTCTATCCAGACTTATCAAAAAGAAAAGAGAAAGAACCCAAATAAATAAAATCATGAATGAAAGAGGAGAGTTCACAACCAACACCAAAGAAATACAAAACATTTATAAGAGAATATTATGAGCAATTATATGCCAACAAATTAGGCAATCTGGAAGAAATGGATGCATTCCTGGAAACTTTTAAACTACCAAAACTGAAACAGGAAGAAATAGAAAACCTGAACAGACCCATAACCAGCAAGGAAATTGAAGCAGTAATCAAAACTCTCCTGACAAACAAGAGTCCAGGACCAGATGACTTCCCAGCGGGATTCTACCAAACACGTAAAGAAGAATTGATACCTATTCTGAAACTGTTTCAAAAAATAGAAATGGAAGGAAAACTTCCAAACTCTTTCTGTGATGCCAGCATTACCTTGTTCCCAAAACCAAAGACCCCACCTAAAAAGAGAATTACAGACCAAAATCCCTGAGGAATATGGATGCCAAAATTCTCACCAAGATACTAGCCAATAGGATCCAACAATACATCAAACGGATTATTCACCACAACCAAGTGGGATTTTTCCTGGGCTGCAAGTGTGGTTCCACATCACAAATCAATCAATGTGATACACCACATTAATAAAGGAAAGGACAAGAACCATATGATCTTCTCAATAGATGCAGAAAAAGCATTTGACAAAATACAGCATCCTTTCTTGATAAAAACTCTTTACAGTAGGGATAGAAGGAACATACCTCAATATCTTAAAAGCCATATATGAAAAACACACAGGGAATATCATCCTCAATGGAGAAAAAATGAGAACTTTTCCCCTAAGGCCAGGAACATGGGAGGGATGTCCACTCTCACCACTGCTGTTCAACATAGTACTGGAAGTCCTAGCCTCAGCAATCAGACAACAAAAAGAAATAAAAGGAATCTGAATCAGCAAAGAAGAAGTCAAACTTTCACTCTTCACAAACAACATGATACTCTATGTAGAAAACCCAAAGGACTCTACCCAAAAATTGCTAGAACTGATACAGGAATTCAGCAAAGTGGCAGGATATAAAATCAATGCACTGAAGTCAGTTGCATTTCTATACACCAACAATGAAGCAGAAGAGAAATCAAGGAATCAATCCGATTTACAATTGCACCCGAAACCATAAGATACCTAGGAATAAACCTAACCAAAGAGGCAAAGGATCTGTACTCTGAAAACTATAGAACATTAATGAAAGAACTTGAAGAAAACACAAAGAAATGGAAAAACATTCCATGCTCGTGGACTGAAAGAACAAATATTGTTAAAATGTCTATGCTACCCAAAGCAATCTACACATTCAATGCAATTCCTATCAAAACACCATCAGCACTTTTCACAGAGCTGGAACAAACAATTCTAAAATTTGTATGGAACCAGAAAAGACCCTGAATAGCCAGAGGAATGTTGAAAAAGAAAACAAAAGCTGGTGGCATCACAATTCCGGACTTCAAAGCTGTAATCATCAAGACAGTATGGTACTAGCACAAAAATAGACACATAAATCAATAGAACAGAATAGAGAACCCAGAAATGGACCCTCAACTCTATGGTGAACTAATCTTCGACAAAGCAGCAAAGAATATCCAATGGAAAAAAGACAGTCTTTTCAATAAATGGTGCTGGGAAAATTGGACAGCCACATGTAGAAGAATGAAACTGGACCTTTTTCTTATACCATCCACAAAAATAAACTCAAAAGAAAGACCTAAATGTGAGAGAGGAATTCATCAAAATCCTAGAGGAAAACACAGGCAGCAACCTCTTCAACCTCAGCCACAGCAACTTCTTGCTACACACATCTCCAAAGGCAAGGGAAACAAAAGTGAAGATGAACTACTGGGACTTTATCAAGATAAAAAGCTTTTGAACAGCAAAGGACACAGTTGACAAAACTAAAAGGCAACGTAGGAATGGGAGAAGATATTTGCAAATGTCTTATCAGATAACAGGGTAATATCCAAAATCTATAAAGAACTTGTCAAACTCAACACCCCCCCCCAAAAAAAAAGTCCAGTCAAGAAATAGGCAAAAGACATGAACAGACATTTCTCTGAAAAAGGTATACAAATGACCAACAGACACATGAAAAATTGCTGAACATCAATCAGCATCAGGGAAATGCAAATCAAAATCACAATGGGATACCACCTCACACCAGTCAGAATAGCTAAAATTAACAACTCAGGAAACGACAGATGTTGGTGAGGATGCAGAAAAAGGGGAACCCTCTTACACTGTTGGGAATGCAAACTGGTGCAGCCACTCTGAAAAACAGTATGGAGGTTCCTCAAGAAGTTAAAAATAGAGCTACCCTATGACCCAGCAATTGCACTACTAGGTATTTATCCAAAGGATACAAACATAGTGAATGGAAGAGGCACATGCACCCCAATGTTTATAGCAGCAATGTCCATAATAGCCAAACTATGGAAAGAGCTCAGATGACCATCGACAGATGAATGGATAATGAAGATGTGGTACATATAAACAATGGAATATTACTCAGCCATCCAAAAGAATGAAATCTTGCCATTTGCAATGACGTGAATGGAACTAGAGGGTATTATGCTAAGTGATATAAGTCAGAGAAAAACAAATACCATATAATTTCACTCATATGTAGAATTTAAGAAACAAAACAGATGAACATAGGGGAAGGGAAGGAAAAATAAAACAAGATGAAAATTGAGAGGGAGGCAAACCATAAGAGATGTTGAACTCCAGGAAACAAACTGAGGGTTGCTGGGGGCAGGTTGGGGGGGGAAGGGATAATTGGGTGATGGGCATTAAGGAAGTCCCTTGATATAATGAGAACTGGGTGTTATATGCAACTGATGAATCACTAAATTCTACCTCTGAAACTAAAATAAAAAGAAGAAGAAAGAAAGAAAAAAAAAGTGAGATAGAACTTGACCTTGAACTTCAAGGTTTTGCTTGCTCAAAAAAAAAAAATCAAAATCAAAATTTTCCCAAGGATTTTAAGAGTATCCAGAGTTTCAAAACATAATATTCAAAATGTCCAAGATACAATGCAAAATTATTCAACACACAAAGAACCAAGAAAATGTAACTTCTTTACAAGGAAGAAGACAACAAATGACAACCCATGATCACCTCAATATTGGAATTCTCAGATAAAGACCTTAAAGTAGATATAACCATAATCCATGAGATTAAAGTAAACACTATGAAATGAATGAAGAGATAGATGTTCTCAGGAGAGAAATAGAAACTTTAAAAAAGGAAATTTTGGAACTGAAAAAATATAATGCAAAATTCATTGGGTTCAACAACAGAACATAGACAATGGAGGAAAGAATCCGTGAATTTGAAGACAAATTATTATCCTATCTGAAAAACAGAGAAAAAAGTGAAAATAATAATGAATAAAGCCTTCGAGACCTGTGGGAATATATCAATAGGTTTAACATGCATTTCATTGGATTCTCAAAAGGAGAGAAGTGCAGAACAAATATGTGAATAATGGACAAAACCTTCCCAAATTTCATAAAAGACAAAATTTAAAATTCAAGAAATTTAATAAACACTAAACATAGTAAACCCCACAGACCACACCAAAGATATATCATAATCAAACTACTGAAAACCAAAAATAAAGAAATCTTGAAACAGCCAGATAAAGACACATTACATATAGAGGGACAATGATTCAAAAGGCTGAATTTTTTTTATTAACATTTAAGGTATTATTTGTTTCAGGGGTACAGGTCTGTGATTCATCAGTCTTACACAATACACAGCGCTCACCACAACACATACTCTCCCCAGTGTCAATCACCCAGCCACTCCATCCTTCCCATCCCCCTCCATTCCAGCAACCCTCAGTTTGTTTCCTGAGATTAAGAGTCTCTTATGGTTTGTCTCCCTCTCTGGTTTCTTCTTGTTTCATTTTTTCCTCTCTTCCCCTATGATCCTCTGCCTTATTTCTCAAATTCCACATATCAGTGAGATCCTATAATAATTGTCTTTCTCTGATTGACTTATTTCGCTTGGCATAATACCCTCTGGTTCCATCCATGTTTTTGCAAATGGCAAGATTTCATTTTTAGATGGCTGCATAATATTCCATTGTATATATATATACACCACATCTTCTTTATCCATTCATCTGTCAAAGACACCTGGGCTCTTTCCATAGTTTGGCTATTGTGGACATTGCTGCTATAAACATTGGGGTGCAGGTGCCCCTTCAGATCACCACATTTGTATCTTTGGGATAATTACCTAGTAGTACAATTGCTGGGTTGTAGGGTAACTCTATTTTCAACTTTTTGAGGAACCTCCATATTGCTTTCCAGAGTGGCTGCACCAGCTTGCATTCCCACCAACAGTGTAGGAGGGTTCCCTTTTCTCCACATCCTCGCCAACATCTGTCGTTTCCTAACTTGTTAATTTTCACCATTCTGACTGGTGTGAGGTGGTATCTCATTGTGGGTTTGATTTGTATTTCCCTGATGCCAAGTGATGTTGAGCACTTTTTCATGTGTCTGTTGGCCATTTGGATGCCTTCTTTCAAAAGGCCAAATTTTTCATCAGAAATCATGGAACCAGAAACAGTAGAATAAAGTCCATTCAAAATGCTATTTCCAGCAAAAATGCCCTTCAGGTGTAATAACAAAATAAAGACACTCTCAGATGAATGAAGACTAAAATAGACACTGTTATAGACTGAAGTATAACTCCCCAAAATTTGTATGTTGAAGTCCTAACATCCAGTGCTTCAGAATGTGACTATTTTAGACATAGGGCCTTTAAAGAGGTTAAGTTAAGTTAAAATGAGGGCAGTAGAGTGGGCCCTAATCCAGTAGAACTGATGTCCTCATAAGAGGCAAAAATTAGGACACAGATACAAACTCAAAGGCAAGCAAAAGATAGAAAATAATAAAGAGTAGAAATTAATCACATTGAGAAGAAAAAGAAGGTAGGGTAGGGACGCCTGGGTGGTTCAGTTGGTTAAGCGACTGCCTTCGGCTCAGGTCATGATCCTAGGGTCCCAGGATCGAGTCCCACATCAGGCTCCCTGCTCTGCAGGGAGTCTGCTTCTCCCTCTGACCCTCCCCCTTCTCATGCTCTCTCTCTCATTTTCTCTCTCACATAAATAAAATCTTAAAAAAAAAAAAAGAAGGAGGGTAAATTAATGGAACCAAAAGCTGGTTCTTTGAAAGACTAATATATATTTTTTAAAACTTCTAGCCAGACTGACCAAGAAAAAAAAAAACAAAAATTAATACTTATATTGAGAATCAAAGAGGGGATTTCACTAAAGACTCCACAGACATTAAAAGGATAAGGGAACACTACTAACAACTGTATGCCCATAAATTCAACAACAGCTGAGAGTCCATGATGCAACCTACCAAAATCGAATTCATCATTTAAACCCTCCCAGCAAAGAAGACTCCAGGTGTGGATGGCTTCATTACTCAATTCAACCAAGTATGTAAGAAAGAAATAATACCAATTATATACAGTATCTTTCAGAAGATAGAAGAAAAGGGAACATTTCTCACCTCTTTTTATGAGGTCATCATTACCCTGATATCAAAACTTAAGACTCTACAAAATGCAAAAACCAAAACAACATTACAAAATAGGATTAGAACATTACAAAAAAAAAAAAAAAACCATAATAAGCTTTTAACACATGAATTGTAAAATATCCTTCCTTCT
Organism: Neomonachus schauinslandi; assembly: GCF_002201575.2. NCBI lineage: Eukaryota > Metazoa > Chordata > Mammalia > Carnivora > Phocidae > Neomonachus > Neomonachus schauinslandi. The sequence goes on along the minus strand of NC_058413.1, from coordinate 65,842,461 downwards.
CCCCCTCCTATCCTTCCATAATCCTGCAAAACCACACCCAACCAAACCCCTAAGAAAGCCCTCAGACACAGTTATGCAGCCTTGACCCAAGGGAAAAGTACCAGTAGCTGCAAGTGTCTTACTGCATGCCCTCTGATGCAGGGCTTGGTGCATGGAGTGGAGCTTGGGCTGAATTTTAGATCCCATTCACCCTGTGGTAGGCTGAATAATGGTCCCCCTAAACACCCATATCCTAACCCCTGGAACATGTGCATGTCACCTTCTATGACAAATAGGATTCTGCAAATGTGATTAAGGATCTTGAGATGGGGAAGTTATCCTGTAGTATCAGGTGAGCCCTAAAGGTAATCAAAACTGTGTTGATAAGAGAGAGGCAGGGGGAGATTTGACTGAAGGAGAAGTGAAGGCAGGGTAACAACAGAAGCGGAAAGAGATTTGGAGATGCTACACTGCTAGCTTTGAGGATGGAGGAAGGGCCGTGAGTTAAGGAATGTAAAAAAGGGCTCTAGAAGCTAGAAAAGGCAAGGAAAAGGATTCTCCTCTCAGAGCTTCAGAGGAACCAGCCCTGACAACACTTTGACTAGCCCAATGAGACTGCAGATTTCTGACCTCTAGAGCTGTAAGAGAATAAATTTATATTGTTTTAAGCAACTAGGTTTGTGGTAATCTGTTACAGCAGCAATGGAAAACCGGGAACTAGGCACCTTAGTACACAGTCCAATCTGCACAGCTATTCAAGACGGCCTGTGTATAGTCCACTTCTTCTTCTTCTACCCACAGACTAGTAAATTAAGACAGAGGCAGCAACTAGTTAGTAATTCTTCTTTCTTAAATTTCTAAGGCCTCCCCCAGCCTGCAGTCTAGGCATTGGGGCATATGTTTTGACTTGTTCTATCTCTGGCTCCTTTCTCTCTGGTCCTCAAATGCAATGGAAGTAGAAGTTCTGGGACTAAGCTTTTGTTTTTGGAGGGGGGCTGGCAAATAGCTACCTGCTTTTCTTGGGGTACCTCAGAAGAAGGAGGTTGGCTTGTGATGACAAGATAGGGCCTACACATTCCTCAGTCTCCAGGCTGAATGCCATTATAATACCATATTAACCACTAATGAATTCCAGCATACTACACATTACTATGAGAGCACAGTGGAAGGAAGGATTATATTAAAAGTGTGTTTATCAGACTGATTACGATCTATTTACATTAGTGGATTTTTAAATCAATTTTGTTCAGTCTAATCAGAACTGTTAATGAAATAAAATAGAAATTATCAGAATGTATTGCAGATGGATGGGTAAGCATAGCTCTATAAAACCTTTGTCTCAATTATACATATGAGCACGAGTTCTGTGTTGCAATATGAAATATATTTCTTTTACTGAGTCTTAGTCAGAGGGTTTGAAAAATACTGGAATATGTGCTTTCGAATAGCTATCCCAACTCTCATCTTACTGTTCTCATGACGAGTCAAGGAGAAAGACAAAAATGGACATAGTTCTCTAAAACTGAAAGGGCATTTTCAATAAACAAAGTCCTCACTTAACTCACTTTTTTTTTAAAATTTTTTTTATTCTTATGTTAATCCCCATACATTACATCATTAGTTTTAGATGAAGTGTTCCATGATTCATTGTTTGTGCATAACACCCAGTGCTCCATGCAGAATGTGCCCTCCTCAATACCCACCATCAGGCTAACCCACCCTCCCACCCCCCTCCCCTCTAGAACCCTGTTTGTTTTTCAGAGTCCATCGTCTCTCATGGTTCGTCTACCCCTCCGATTTCCCCCGCTTCATTCTTCCCCTCCCAAGTCTTTTTTTCTTTAACAAGGCAGTATATACATTTTAAAATATATTAATACAATACTATTGTAGTAATTTGTTAGATATTTGAGACAGAGAAGTACTCCAAGGGTGTAGCAGGTATGGACTTCAGGCAAGTCAGGCAAGTATGGGGGAAAGGCTACCCACAGACTAGTAAATTAAGACAGAGGCAGCAACTAGTTAGTAATTCTTCTTTATTTATTTATTTGTAAATATTGTAATACATATAATACATAATACATATAATACATACATACATATAATACATATAATACATACATATAATTATTTATATGTAAATATTGGTTGATGATGACTGGTCCTGCACGCAGTGATCTTCTGAGAAAACGGAAGTGGCAATGTAGGAAGCTTGTGGGGAAAGTTTCCAGACAATTCCAGTCCCCAGTAAGCATATTTGTTTCCATAGACAAAGACAACATTAGCAACAAAATTTGCTTAATATCAATTTGACTAAATACCTTCCCCTTAACTATTCAGGGCTCCAAACATTCTTATTTTGTACCTGTGGTATAAACGATGTTTTGGATGTCTCACCACATATACTTTCCCCCATTTTCTAAGAAAGATGTGGCAGACAGAAAGTGAATAGTCTAAGGGACTGTATTCCTAGCTTTTGTATTTCAGAAATCTAGACTTCACTCGGCTTTGTTCATTGGTTTACCTGAGTGGACAGGGCAGATGGAGCAAAGGTAAAGGATGAAGATAAATGAGTGAGGTTTTTGGTTTAGAACACCCCTGCCTTAACTGAACATCGGTCCTTTAGCAGGAACCTATTCCTCTTCCACAGCACAGCACATGCAGCTTAAGCATGAATGCTGGTGAAGCAATGAGAGAAGACGGCGGCACCTGGCAGGCCAGCCAGACTCCCCTCACAGCACACACTTAGCCCAACATAAACCTATAATGGAATGGTTAGCCAGAAGGGCACCAAGCTGGGGGGCTCAGTCAGTTAAGCATCTGTCTTCGGCTCAGGTCAGGATCCAGCCCCACATTGTCATCAGGCTCCCTGCTCAGCGGGGAGCCTGCTTCTCCGTTTTTCTCTGCCCCTCTACCACTACCCGACCCCCATCCCCACCCCCACTCATACTCTCTCTCTCTCAAATAAATAAATAAAATCTTTTAAAAAAGAAAGAAGGGCACCAAGGGAGTATGATCCCCTGAGGTCCCAACAAAGTCCCAGGTGTGTCTTCAACTAGAAAACTCAGAAAGCATTGCTCTGACCACTTGTGGCAAATAACCTGATTTACCTCTGGAATGTTCACATATACAGTTCTCTGGGGAGAGATGGCAAAATTTACCATGATGCACAGTCAGGTATGTAGAAAATATTTATTAGGACACTGTTCATTACAGATGAAGACCAAGTGTCTTACACAACATCATGGAGTGGCAGGGCGGGGTCAGCAGCACCTTGGGAGCCAGAATGAGGCTGGGTCCCCCAGCCCCAGCCCCCAGTGGCAGCAGGGTTCTGTGGGGGCAGAAGGAAGACAGAGGGGAGACCCTGCCTGTATGAATGCATTAAGGGGTGAAAAAGCAATCCTCTCCTGAAAGCACCAAAACAGTGCAATAACTTTTTCCCTTTAAAGTAAAAATAGGTAGTTTCACCATCATACCTAAACATTGAAACGATACAAATTTTCCCCAGGAAACCAGGGATCCAAACTTTGGGTTTTATACGAACAACCGGGAGCCATGCAGGTACTTGTTGAGGGGCCACAGGTTGCTCTCACCCACACTGGAGGTGCGCCTCTGGCACCGCTTGCAGCGCTGATACTTCTCACACTGGTCCAGGAGGAAGAGCTTGTCTGATGCCCTGCGGAGAGGGGAGGACGAGCAGTCATCATCAGGTGCTCCCTGAGGCCGCGCCGGGGGCCGAGTTTAGAGACCAGCACAGTAGAAGAGACGGAAAGAGAAGTCACACCTGCTCCCTGCCCTCCAGGTGCTCACCACCAACCTGCGACGGCCCACCTGCCGTCCCCCCCCCACACTGCTCCCCAGAGCTCAAGCCAAGGGGGCATCTCCTGCTTCCAAACCTCTCTTTATTTGATCACAAAAACTCCTCTGTTAGCTTAAGTCGGGCAGGTGTCTGCTTTCCTCATTTTACAAATGAAGAAAGTAAGACAAAAAGATAGCCGCCTCTCCAAAGTTAGTGTTAATTCTCAAAGCCATGACTAGATTCCCTAACGCTAGATTGTTGATCAATAGCTGGGGACAGGGGCACGGATCTAATACATGTCAGGAAGATGTTCTTGGTTGGATCCATCGTGGGCATCTCGGTTTCCCAGTTGCCGATCTTACACACAACCCCCTTAAATGACCATTCTGTCAGCCTTGGATGTGTTCAGATGGAAAGTCCATCTCCCTATTTCCAACTAGTTATTTCCAAGGAGAAGTCCTACCTCCCCCCCCACTCCCACCGCATGCCTCCCTACCCTCCACAAAATGACAATAAAGCTAGCCTACACGGAGGCAAAGATCGGGGCAGAGATGGCAAGTATGTAACATACAGCATGCATTCTCCAGTCCCATCTCCGTAACAGGCTTTTCTAATACAGCACAGCAGTAGCTCCTACTGAACCCAGAATTCTCTTCTCCACCAGAAGTGCTAGGCAGCCACAACCAAAGACCTGAAGTTGGCCCTGGAAACCTCTCTGCCATGCCAGGATCTCAGGAAAGTCCACGAGGAGCAGAGGGAGTTTCTCTGCAAAGCCCTGGAGGTTCCAATTGGGAATTACCGCTGGAAAGCCTTCTCCTCCAGGTCCCGCTGCCTCTTCATTGCAGCACTGCTTTTCCACTCCTCCTGCAAGCTCTGGTTGACTCTGTTCAACCGCTTGAGCTCAGCATTTCTGTCCGCCGAGTGCCTGGAGAGAAGAGCATGGTCTGCTTCTGTTCACAATACAGGGAAGGGCAGGCACCGACCTTGGGAGCCCCATTCCCCTCATGGTAGATTAAACAGAAACATTCTGGTTTTGTTCACTGCTCTTTGAAATATACTAAAAGGCATGAACAATGAACAAAGAAAAACACTAAAAACATTATAGCTCTCAAATAGTTTATGGGTCTAGAACCTTTCATCTTCAATCCTGGTTTAAATTAGCAGAACTGAAACCTTTTTCCAGTTAACAAATGCAGTCTTTAAAGCCATTAACTTCCTTTGAGGCTAATTTAACTAAACTGAAGAATCATCTCAAATGGATTTCCTATACTTTAGGTTTCTTTCCTTTTATTCCAGTCTCTCAGCTGTCAGTAATCAGCCCACGAGTTGCTACAGGCATGGTACAAGACAAAGTAGACAGGAATACAAATGAATGGCTAGAGAGGGGAAAAGAAACAGAAGTGACTGGCAAAGGAAAATGAAATCAAGAAAATACTTAACATTGTGAAGAAGATTTAAAAAAAGGGAGAGAGAGAGAGAGATACTGTTTGGTGAAGGTCACAATATCAAAGAAGTGATTGCAGTGTCTCTCTCAAGTACCATGCCCCAGAATTCCCAATGGTAAGTGTCTCTATCACTGGTCTCCAGATGCTCAGCCACCACTGTTGTGAATCATCTTAAACCTGGTTCAAATTATTTATATGTGTCTATTTCTTGCCAGATTAAAACTCTTACCTTCAGTTCTCATTAAGGTCTAGAAAGGACTTCACTAAATGTGACCATTGATTTAGCCCATTCTGCAGGGCTCTGTGTTATAGGCAGCAACCGCCACTAGGTGTCAGGACGCTCTGATAAAAATCAGCAATGTACTCTGTGCTGGTTCACTTGTCCTAAAAGAGCATGGCCACATTTTCCTCTAATGAGCACTGATTCAACAATTCAGCTACTGTACAGTCATTACAAAGTTTAAATGAAATAATATACAAAAAGTGCCAATGCCTATCACACAATGGGAGCTCAATGACTGAATGGTACCTGTTACATGTATCTATCTATCTATATCTCTTATAACCTTTTTTTCCTTTTCATTGTGTTTTTTAATAGTAAAAACCACATAGGGATGCCTGGATGGCTCAGTCTGGTAAGTGCCTGACTTGGGCTCAGGTCATGAGCTCATGCTCAGCAGGGAGTGTGCTTGTCCCTCTGCACCTCCCCTCTCCCCCCCGCCATACTCTCTCTCTCAAGTAAATAAATAAAATCTAAAAAAAAAAAAGTAAAAATCACATAACATAAAATTGACCATCTTAAACATTTCTAAGTGTACAGATATATAGTGTTAAGTATATTTACATTGTTGTGCAACCAATATCTAGAACTCTTTCCATCTTGCAAAACTAAAACTCTATACTCATTAAACAACTCCCCATTCCTCCCTCTCCCTAGCCCCTGGCAGTCACCATTCTACTTTGTTTCCATGAATTTGACCACTCTGAATACCTCACAGAAATGGAATCATACAATATTTGTCTTATTATGACTGGCTTATTTTACTTAGCATAATGTCATCAAGGTTCATCCATGTTGTAGCATGTCGTAATTTCCTTCTTTCTGAAAGCTGAGTAATGTTCCATTGTATATGTATAACACATTTTGTTTATTCATCCCTCTGTGACAGCTTCCATTTCTTGGCTACTGAATGCTGTTATGAGCGTGGGAGGGCAAATATCTCAAAATCCTGCTTTCAACTCCACCAAAAAACAAAACAAAACAAAAAAAACCCTACCTGAACTGATCAATGAATTCAGTAAGGTCTCAGGATACAAAACCAATGTACAGAAATCTGTTCCATTTCTATACACTAATAATGAAACAGCAGAAAGAGAAATTAAGAAAACAGACCCACTGGGGCACCTGGGTGGCTCAGTCAGTTAAGTGTCCCACTTTTGATCTCAGCTCAGGTCTTAATTTCAGTGTCATGAGTTCAAGCCCCATGTTGGGCTCCACACTGGGCATGGAGCCTACTTTAAAAAAAGAAAACGGAAACAATCCCATTTTCAATTGCACCAAAAAGAATAAAATACCTAGGAATAAACAATGAAGGAGGTGGAAGATCTGTACTATGAAAACTATAAAACACTGATGAAAGACATTGAACACAGGGGCTCCTGGGTGGCTCAGTTGGTTAAGTGTCTGTCTTCAGCTCAGGTCATGATTTTAGGGTCCTGGCATGGACCCTCCTTAGTGGGGAGCCTGCTTCTCTCTCTCCCTTTGCCCCCTCCCACTCATGCCCTCTCTCTCTCTCAAATAAATAAATAAAATCTTTAAAAAAAAGAATGAAAGAGATTGAACACAAACAAATGGAAAGATAGTCCATGCTCATGGATTGGAAAAACAAACATTGTTTAAATGTCCATGCTACCCAAATCAATCTACAGATTTAATGCAATCCCTATCAAAATACCAACAGCATTTTTCACAGAACCAGAATAAACAATGCTAAAATTTGTATGGAAACCACAAAAGACTCTGAATGGCCAAAGCAATCTGGAAAAAGAAAAACAAAGCTGGAGATGTCACAATTTTAGACTTCAAGTTATATAACAAAGATGTAGTGATCAAAACAGTATGGTACTAGCAAAAGCATAGACACATAGATCAGTGAAAAAGAATAGAGAGCCTAGAAATAAACCCATAACTATATGGTCAATTAATCTTTGACAAAGCAGGAAAGAATATCCAATGGGAAAAAGATAGTCTCTTCAACAAATGGTGTTGGGAAAACTGGACAACAAAATGCAAAAGAATGAAACTGGACCACTTTTGTATACCATACACAAAAATAAACTGCAAATGGATTAAAGACCTAAATGTGAGACTTGAAACCATAAAATTCTAGAAGAGAGCACAGGCAGTAATTGTCTGACATTGGCTATGACATCTTTCTAGATATATCTCCTGAGGCAAGGGAAACAAAAGCAAAATTAAACTATTGGGACTACATCAAAATAAAATATATATAAAGAACTTATACAACTCAACACCAAAAAAACAAATAATCCAAGTAAAAAAATGGGCAGAAGACATGAACAGACATTTCTCCAAAGAAGACATACAGATGGCCAACAGACACATGAAAAGATGCTCAACATCACTCATTATCAGGGAAATGCAAATCAAAATCACAATGAGATATCACCTCACACCTATCAGAATGGCTAAAAGTCAAAAACACAAGAAACAACAAGTGTTGGTGAGGAGGTAGATAAAAAGAAACCCTTGTGCACTGTTGGTGGGAAGGCAAACTGGTGCAGCCACTGTGGAAAACAATATGAAGGTTCCTCAAAAAATTAAAAATAGAACTACCCTACAATCCAGTAATTGCATTACTGGGTATTTACCCAAAGAAAACAAAAACACTACTTTGAAGGGATATATGCACCCCTGTGTTTACTGCAGTGTTATTACAATAGCCAAATTATGGAAACACCCCAAGTGTCCATTGATAGATGAATGGATAAAGAAGATGTGGTATATATATAGAAGATACCACATTTTCATATATATATATATACACCCTCACAATGGATATTATTCAGCCATAAAAAAGAATGAAATCATGCCCTTTGTAACAACATGGATGGAGCTAGAGAGTATAATGCTAAGCAAAATAAGCCAGTCAGAGAAAGACAAATACCAGATGATTTCAGTCGTATGTGGAATTTAAGAAACAAAACAAATGAACAAAGGGGGGAAAAAAGACAAACCAAAATAAACTAAGAATAGACTCTTAGCTACAGAGAACAAACAGATGGTTACCAGAGGGAGGGAGGTGGGGGATGAGTGAAATAGGTAAAGGGTATCTTGATAAGCACTGAGTAATGCATAGAATCTTGAATCACTACATTGTACACCTGAAACTAATATAACACTGTATGTTAACTACACTGAAATGACAATAAAATAAAATAAAGTAAGAACTTTTTTAGTTAAAAAAAAAAAGATCCTGCTTTCAAATCTTTTGGATATATACATAGAAGCGGAATTAGTGAATCATATGGTAATTCTATTTTTAATTTTTTGATGAATTGCCATGTTGTTTTCCACAGTGGCCGCACTATTTTACATTCCTACCAACAGTGCACAGGGTTTTTATTTCTCTACATCCTCACCAACACCTATTATTTTCTGGTTTTTTGATAGTAGCCATCCTAACCGGTATGAGGTAGTATCTTTCTCTCTTTTTTCTTTTCTTCTTTTTTGTTTTTGCTTTTCTTTCTCTTTCCCTTTTACAACATAATTGCATCTTAATGGTTTTGTCTACCAGTGAATAGACAGTTTTCTTCCTTTCTAATTTTTTGAATAGTCTAAAAGAAGTACTTATTAAATGTTTCATGGCGCATGTGGTATAAGAAAAATCTTTAATTATTCTTGATTTGGACATTGCACAGATATTATAATACAAGATAAATGAGAGCACATTTTATCTTTGCACTTGTGAAACCTCATGGCACTGTTCCTCAAACATATGTTTTCTTTTCATAAAGCCCTATGGGGAAGAAAAGATAGCCATCTTAACTGTCTATGTTACAGTGATATATACATTTCAAACAGTAAAAGATGTTTTCCTACATCTGCATAAATGAGTTGCAGGGGGAAGAGTGAACAGTTTGCTAACTGCTTACTTCATTCAGACTGCCATAGACTTGGCATTCCAGGATAGATATGTGATTAGAGTTAAGTTATTAAATTGTGTGATATAAACCACAGCGACATTTGCAATCTCGCCATCCTACTTGGCTACCTTTATTCACTGGAGTGGAGAATCCCTGTCCCTTAGGTTCAGATAAGCAAAATTAAATAAAACATGAACTACTTCTTGCCTGGAAGAGACAAAATCTAGTTAAATGCTAAATGGCGTCTATTCCAAACAGCACGTTGCAGAGTATGGAGGCCATTTGTTAGCCTGGAGCTACCTCACTCTGGTTTTGATGTGCGTTTCCCTAATGCTTAGTAATGTTGAGCACCTTTTCAAATGCTTTTTGGCTACTGTTGTATTCTTTGTAAAAGGGGAGTTTTATAAGTCAGTTTAATTTAGATGCCAAGCAAGTGAGAAAATGAACTGGGGCTACGGGGGAGGCCACAAGGATTCTCACACGACTGCTGGTGGAAGCAAATTGCCATACATTTTTAGGAAGCAACCTGCTGGTATCTGGTAATATTTAAAATGTGCCATACGCTTGATCCAGCAGCTCCACTTTTAGGATTTTATCCAACAGAAACAAAAGAACCAGTATAAAGATATATATTAAAAATGTTTAATGCAAAAATCGTTGTAATAGCAAACCATCTGGAAACAGAGTGAATCTTTATCAATAGTGCAAAAGTTAAATTATGGTAATCTATGTTGTAGATATTATGCTGTCATTAAAGAATGAATTTTGTTTCTATGTACTGACCTAAATATAAATTAATGATGCATTATTAGGTTAAAGAAAGACTGGGCTGCAGAGTAATGTATACGATCTCATAGGTCTTATTTTCATTTACAAAAGTAGAAGGAAAATATATATGTGGATATTGTTTGAATATATTTGTAAAGAGTGGGAAAAAATATAGAAGGCTGGGGGAGATTATTAACCTTTTTTTAATGTCTCCACCAATTGACTTATTTTAATGAACATGAATTGTTCTATTTTTTATAAACAAAAGCAGAAAAATTTAAAGAAAAAGAATACTTTATCAGGCCTGTTTAGATCACACTGACCCAATTATCCCCTCTGAAAGTGACCCTCTACTTGCCACAGGAGGACCTAAGATGACATCTTGAGATGGACTAGAGACAGGGAAGTTGGAAAAGAGAAGATCAGTAAGAGGGGCGCCTGGGTGGCTCAGCACATTAAGCATCTGCCTTCGGCTTAGGTCATGATCCCAGGATCCTGGGATGGAGCCCTACATTGGGCTCTTTGCTTAGCAGGAAGGCTGCTTCTCCTTCTCCCTCTGCCTCTGCTTCCCAACACCCCCCCCCCCACTTGTGCTCTCTGGCTCTCTCTATCTCTCTGTCAAATAAATAAAATCTTTTTTAAAAAAAGAGAGAGAAGAGAAGTAAGAGAATCTGGAATAAGTAGGAAAGGATATAGAAATGGAAGAGAAGGATCTGACCCATACAGAAAAGGGGGGGTCTGTGACCAGAGCTCAACAAGAGAGATAACCAAGACCACAGTTCGTATTTGTTCAGAGCTCTGCAATTTCCAAAAGTGTTCTCAAATACATACTCTCACATCCTTCTCAGAGTAAGGATAGGTAAGGGGGTATGTTATCCTTACTTTTCATGTGAGGAAATGAGGGCTCAAAGACCCCACGTGTGTTTTGGCTCAGGTCATACAGCTTGGGAATGACAGAGTTTAACATCACTCATCATCAGAGAAATGAAAATCAAACCACAATGAGATATCACTTTACACCAGTTAGAATGACTAAAATCAAAATGACAAGAAACAAGTGTTGGCGAGGATGTGGATAAAAAGGAACCCTTTGTGCAGTGTAGGTGAGAATGGAAATTTGTGCAGCCACTATGGAAAAAGTATGGAGGTTCCTCGAAAAATTAAAAATAGAACTACCATATGATCCAATAATTCTACCTTTGGGTATTTACCCAAAGAAAATGAAAACACTAATTCAAAAAGATATCTACACCACTACATTTATTGCAGCACTGTTTACAATAGCCAAGATATGGAAGCAATCTAAGTATCTATCAATAGACAAATGGATAAGAAAAATGTAGTATATATATATCCATATGTATATATATATACACACAAACATATACACACACACACACACATGCATGCACACCATGGAATATTACAGTGCCATAAAAAAGGACAAAATCGTGTCATTTGAGACATGGATGGACCTAAAGGGTTTTATGCTAAGTGAAATAATAAGTCAGACTGAGAAAGACAAATACCACATGAATCTTTAAAAAAACAAATAAACAAAAAGCAGAATCAACAGAGAACAAACTGAAAGGTTGCCAGAAGGGAGGGGCATGGAGGGTCAGTGAAAATGGGTGAAGGGGAGTGGGACATATAGGCTTCCAGTTATGGAACGAATAAGTCATGGCAATAAAAGGCACAGCATAAGGAATACGGTCAATGATACTGTAAGAGCAATGTAACAGGACAGATGGTCGCTACACTTGTGGTGAACGTAGTATAATGTATAAACTCATCAAATCAAAAAGAAAGAAAGAAACTGGGTGTCTGGTGTTTGAATTTAAAGATATTTGCACTGATATAGCATCCAGTCCTGCCCTGCCCACCCTGCCACCTTCACCACCCCCTCGCTGGCCATGATAAGTACCGCTCACTACATCAACAGTTCTTTGAAGGAAGGGGGCTTATTGGAAGTTGAGAAGGAGCTCAAGTTTCATGTCGGTGTCTATTGAGGGGCACCTGGGTGACTCAGCCAGTTAAGTGTCTGCCTTCAGTTCAGGTCATGATCCCAGGGTCCTGGGTTCGAGCCCTGCATCGGACTCCCTGCTCAGTGGGAAGCCTGCTTCTCCTTCTCCCTCTGCCTCCCCGCTCCCCCCCCCACCCTGGCTTGTGGCTCACCACAGTTGTGGCTCACACTGTATTTCCAATGGATAGTATGGATCTGGACACCTCTTTAAGAAGTTGTACTGTAAAGGGAAGGAAAAATATGGAGAGGTAACTGGAGGGAGAGGTAGGATCAGGTCTGGTTGGTTGGTTTTTTTTTTAATCAATAACTTTTCTTCATAGGGTGAACTGTAAGGACAAAATAAGATGAAGGATTTGATAAGCTTAGAACAATATTTTGCACACAGTTACTCCTCACTGTGCTCACTATTATTATTGCTTCTGTGCTGTTGTAGGAGAAAGACAGAAAATGGGAAGTTGGAGAGGGGAGCAAGAGAGGAGGAGAGGAGGAGGGGGAAGAAAGATCTGGAGTCTCTTACTCTTTTTGTGTCCTCCAAAGCATCTGCAAGTCCCGCTTCTGTTCCACCAGCTGCTGCAGGATGGTTCTCCTCTTGTGGCTGGCAGCGGCCTCCAGCTGGTGCTTCATGTAATTCTGTTCTCGCTTGTGCTTTTCCACCATCAGCTCACCCTCATCCTTACCAAAGATGGGCTCACAAGAGTCTGGCTCAAACATGGGCAGTTGCAGGGGTTTGTTCTTCATCTGAAACAGGGACACACATCGTGCAGACCAGAATTCTAGCAGGCAAAAAACTACGCACGACACCGCAGCACAGTAAAACACCAATCCCTTCGAGGAAAGAACAGGGCCCCCAAACCGCCAAATGGGTAACACATAAGGCTACTCATGACAGTTCTTATACATATTTTTAGAATGCTAATGAAGCACTGCATAATTTTAAAAATAAAAAAATGCACTTACCTGTGCATCCAAAGCTCTCTTATAACACTGTGTTTCTTCCATCTTATCTTTTATATACTGGGCTCTTTGTGCAGCAAGTCTGGCAGTTAAGAATAAGAGAAGGGGGGGGCACAGTGTGTTACTGTCTCTGGTAATAGAGACTAACATCACTAACACCTATTTCCTAAGCATCAATAGGAGTGAGGTACTGGTAAATAAAAAGTGATACTTCCTTCTAGAGCTTTCATTTTAAAGGAAGGAGCAAAGAAATGAAGAAAGGAGTAACAGATCCATAGGCTAGTGGACAATGTGTTGAATACAGGACAGACAGGACAGATGTGAGCAAGGGATTGACCATTTTGTCCAAATTCACTACAACTAAAACAGGTACTCCTCCACCCCTCGTGTTTTAAAAAAAAAAAATCTAGACAGGAAAGCAGGAAATGTCTATTCATTCTATAAAATGATTCACCATAAGATTCCTTTTTAAGAAAAGTGATCTTTCCTATTATAAATTATGATTCTGCTATTTGCAACCCACAGGAAACCCACATGATCCATAAAGCAAGTATAATGGAACATATATATTTTATAGAAAAATAATCTTTTGGTCACAAAAACTAGCTTACTATTTGTTTTAGGAGTCTCTCTCCCACTACAGTGGCCTCTTTAATTGCTCTCCTGACCTCAATAGTAGAAGTGTGACCCCCTTAGGCATGTTTGAACTCTGACCCTATCCCAGGCCTCAGACAACCCAAGCAAGACCAGTCAGATTCTCATTCCTGAAAATTTGTAATTGAGACTAACATTCATCCAAGTTTGAGCTGGAAAAAAAATGATGTCAACCAAGGAGCTGTGGGTATGAGCAGAAGGGAAGCATTTCTTACGTGACTTTTTAGTCCCTGGTTCTAGTCCTCTTAGTCCCCCATACACTCCTGCCCCTGGCTTCCGTGGGACACCCCTACTTACAACAAAACCCCAGCTTTGCTTTGAGATCAACTGGGAATAGCTGAGAATGCTGCTTGTTCAAGGCAAGTCCCCTCCTCCATCTGCCAGTATTAGTGATCACAAAACAATACAAAGTGATACTCTATCATTAATTATAGATTGCTAATCATTACTCTAACGGTCATAATAATAACAGCTTTTTCATTTTTCTAATGAAATGTCATGCTGTGGTACTGGTGGCTAGCTGGGTTGGTTTGCTCAGTTGGTTACAGCTGTGCTAATCAATCCCACATGGAAATAAGCCTCACATGAAAATTCTGAACCCATTTTTCAGGGCCTGTCAGCTAGACTCACTCCTCTGTGAGTTGCACTTGTTCTAGGCGGTCCATCAACTCTCTGTTTTGTCTTTGCTTTATTTCCTTTTCCCGTCTGTTATCCATTTGTTTCAGGAGACTTTGGGAATATTCTTCTTGTTTAAAAGCATTAATCTCAGGACTGAGTGGCCGTTTATCAAACAGGAAAGATTTCTGGAAGGAAGAAGAAGCAATGCATTTTACTTTAAAATACCAAAAAGAACAAAGAATAAAAGTGGTAATTCAGAACACTAAAATCAATTATTAATTTATAGTATTTGCCCAGTCCTCAACACACTGACCAGCTAGTGTTGAGACAACCCACGGAATAATGGGAGTGTGCTCAAGGATGAATCTGAGCAGAACAGACAAAACCCCATATCTGAGAGAAAGATGAAAAAGAATGTCATGGAGGAGGTCCTAAGCTAGCACCACACACAGATGGAAGGAAGGAGTTCTAAGTGAGTGCAAAAGCATGAGCAAGGACTGAGCAGTTGTGGGAAGAGGGAGAACTGAATATCCACTCTGGGCCTGGCCATTCTAGACACAGACAGAGATCTGCAGAGAGCCTGGTTCATGGAGCCTGCCTTCTGGTACAGGAGACAGGGAACAAGTGAACATAATCAGATAATTTAAGGTAGTGATTAAGTGCTATGAAGTCTTTATCATAGCAAATGGGTGGGAACAGAGCTAAAGTGGTTGGTTATTAGGGAAGGCTTTTCAGTAAAGTTGACTGAATCACCTCCACTGCAAGTATCAGGTAATCTGTGTCCCATACAGAAGGAACAGAAAGTGCAGAGGCACTAAATGAAAACAAGTTAGGCATGTTTAATGAGCAGAAAGAAGGTCTACATGGCTGAAGCACAATGAGCAAGGGGAAAGTAGCAGGTAAGCTCAAAGAGGAAGGCAGGGCCATATAGACCTCATAGGTCAAGATAAGAGTTTAGATTTTATTTTAACTCAGTGGGAGACCATTAGAGGTTTTAGATTTTTTTTTTTTAAGATTTTATTTATTTATTTGACAGAGAGAGAGAGAGACAGCAAGAGAGGGAACACAAGCAGGGGGAATGTGAGGGAGAAGCAGGCTCCCCGCCAAGCAGGGAGCCCGATGCAGGGCTCGATCCCAGGACCCTGGGATCATGAGCTGAGCCGAAGGCAGACACTTAACGACTAAGCAACTCAGGCGCCCCCCATTACAGGTTTTAAACAGGAGAATGATAGGGCACCTGGGTGGCTCAGTCGGTTAAACAGGAGAATGATATGTTTGGGTTAAGTTTTAAAAGATCACTTGACTGCGATGTGGAGAATAGACTGTAAAGGGGAAGAAGGCAAGCAGCAAACCTAATTAGGGAAGTATTTCAGAAGCTGAGCTTTATAATATGGTTTGTTCTAGGGTGGTAGCATTGAAGATGAAGGGATGTGAAAAGATTGGGTACATTTGGGCGGTAAAGGCAACTGTGCTTGAGGATGGTTGGATGGGGGAGACAGAGGAGGAGCAATCTGGGATCACTCCTTGGTTTGGGTTTGTGCAACTGTCTGCCTGGTGATGCCACTTACTGAAATGGGGAGGCTAAGAGAAGAACAGGTGAGGAGAGGGATCAAAAGTTCTGTTTTGGCCTTTTTAAGATATCTGCAGATATATCAAAGAGGATACACAAAGTAGGCAGTAATAAACATAGTCTGGAACTTTTATGTAAGAAGAGAAAGGAATCAGGCCTAAATCTCAAAAGTATCATGTCTCCTTCCTCCCTCCCTGCCACCCTTGCCTGGAAGGTTCTCCTTCCATTCCCTCCTTTACCTAACTGGTGTATACAAGGAAGTCTCCCCAGATCTCTGGTCTGGCCAAGTGACTCTTTGCTCAGACACTGCCCTCTTCAAAGATTTATCATAACATTCATTATACCACACTCAGGATTTTAAACCTGTCTCCTCCAGTAGCCTAAGACCTCTTTCAAGAGGGACCTTGCCTTATTCATCTTTGTATTCCTAGCCACAAACACGGTGGCCAGCACATAGGATTTCAATAGATGTTTGGTGATAAATAAAGAAAGTGTATTTTATTAGAGTTATGTCCAGAGTGTCAGACCACCTAGATAGTGGTGTGAAGGGAGAAAGGTTCAGGCAAATTAAAGGTAGGCACACAGTGACTGAAAACATTAAATCCGTGGTGAAGCAGATGGCTCACCTCTATCTAAGCAGCTGGGCTGTTCAAACTTCAATGCACCTACAAATCCCAGGAGGATCTTACTCAAATGTAGATTCCCACTCTGGAGGGATGGGGCCCTAGATTCTGCCTTTCCAGCAAGTTCCCAGGTAATGCTGGCTCTGCAGATCTGTGGTTCCTGGGGCATTACGTTAGTACACTGCCCCCCACCACCCACCCCAGGGCCTGGCTGAGAGTTACTATCATTAACAAGTGCCATAGTATCTAATAGGGATTGTATTGTAAATGTGAAGACTTTGGACACAGATGCTGGACAACTCCTGACCCAGAACAAGGCTTCAACCTTACACAACCCACATTTCACCTCTTAAACAATGGCACAGCCTGCAGTACAGAGAATGGATCCATATATTCACAGATGGGGCAGGTATTGGCAATAGAAATTTTGGAAAGACTCACATAAAATTCAGGTTTCTCATTCTTGTGGATTCTTATAGCTTCAGCAACTCCAAGATTGTAGGCAGCATTTTTCTGATTTTGTTCTCTATTAGCCAGACTTCTCATCTTTGAAAAAAAAAATCACATATTGACATAGAGCCTTTAAAATTTTAATTCTATTACATTATAATAATCCAACCAAGGTAGAAACTTGCCTTTTGGAGGCAATGGTACTCTCTGATGTCTTCATAGATTTATAAAAGTGGGTTGGGGAAGGTTTTTTTATTTCCTGTTTTGGAGCTTTAGGTAGCACCTCTATGGGAATCGTAAGAGGCAATGGAAGATTTCATAAGTAGTTACCCGATATCACAAATGCAAGAAAGAGCAGTGGAGTCAATTATTGGAGACCACAGAAATCTGGATCGAGCAAATGTGAACATGCCATTCTCTCTTTGCTTGCTTAGATAGGTCATGAATTTAAAGGGAAAGCCTTGATTATATCTTATTAGAAAGCACAAATAAAACCACATAAATCCAGGAATTCTACCTTTAAAATACAATCCTTGGGGGTGGGGGAGAGGGAGAAATCAGCGACAGGTGCAAACATTCAGCTGCTTGGATGTTCATCCCAGTGTTGCTCATTATTAGTGAAAACTGGATACAACCTAAGTTTTAATCCAGCAGTAAGTAAATGATTAAATATGTTACAGTACAGACATATTTAAGGGTTTTTTTATTTGTTTGTTTGTTTGTTCATTTGTTTGTTTTTAAGTAGGCTCCATGCCCAGCTTGGAGCCCAATATGGGGCTTGAATTCACAACGCTGAGATCAAGACCTGAGCTGAAATCAAGAGTCAGACACTCAATCAACTGAGCCACCCAGGTGCCTAATGGAGCATTTTAAATGGCACTTTATAATCATGTTCTACTGTCCCATGTTAAGCACTCTTTAATAGAGGTATTGAACTACCTGGTGTTTTAAGAGAGCCTCTTGATCCTGCAGGATTTCATACTGCTGAATGAGTCGCTCATCTTCTATCTCTCTCCTCTTCCTCTCCTCACTGTAGTGCAATGGGGAATTGCGCTGTGCTCGTTGCAAACACACATAACACATTTCCTACAACACCAGGTTTGAAGACAAATTATTGCCTTTTACTTTTTTCCTTCACAATCCCTTCAGAAGCTCTCCAAAGATTGAGTATGTCAAGCAACATACTTTATAAAAGGATGTATTAATGACAATTAGCAAAATGAGATTTGTAGAGTGGGCCCCACAAATATTCAAGAGGATTTGCTGAGTTCTCATTTGATCAGAAGTATTTGTAGCAACTGAAAATTAGAAAGATATCCCAACCCTACTTCTGTTAACCCTAGCAGATTTTGACTAGTAGATAGATTTATCACAGTCCAATTTTGGGTCCTGAGTACATAAGCCATATCTATACAATGAAAAAAGAGCAATCCCCATAACTCTCATTGAGAAACAGAAGTCAGAGGAAGATTCTGATTGGATTTTGTTTGTTTGAAGACACTGTACCTGTCCTGCCTTATTATGATCCTGGCAAGTGGGGACTGGAGAAAGTTTAGGCTTCATTTTACTGTCATTTTTCAAACAACCTGGAGATGATAAGCTATAAAAATAGTGCAACATTAATTAATGTTTAAACAGTCTGACATGAGCAATGATAATTTTACAGACAGGTATAAATATAAGAGAAAGAAAAATATCTTAGTGGTATTTTTTTTTTCTTTCCAGAGAATCTATATGTATAGAGGTTAAGAACGATGCTTCGTATCAAATAAACTTGGGTTTGAAATCCAGCTTTTTTGCTTACAAGCTGACTGCCATTAGGCAAGCTGGGTCATCTTGCAAAGTCTCAGTTACCAATTCTGTGAAACTGGGATAAAATTTATTCATTCTATAAAATGTTTTGTGCTTACTACATGCACTGTTTTAGGCATGGGAGATGCAGTGAAGAACAAAACATACCAAAAAAGAAAGAAATTGGGGCGCCTGGGTGGCTCAGTCATTAAGCGTCTGCCTTTGGCTCAGGTCATGATCCCAGGATCCTGGGATCGAGCCCCGCATCGGGCTCCCTGCTCGGCGGGAAGCCTGCTCTCCCTCTTCCACTCCCCCTGCTTGTGTTCCCTCTCTCGCTGTGTCTCTCTCTATCAAATAAATAAATAAAATCTTTAAAAAAAAAAAAAGAAAGAAAAAGAAATCCTGGTCCTAATGAAATGAACATTCTTAGGATCTGACAGCCAGTTAATAAACAAGATAAATGAATGAATTCAGTAGTATGTGTGATGGTGATAAATGCCTTACAGTGCTGGAGGGATGGAGTATTAAACCATAAGCAGAATGCCCAGGGAAGTTCCACCAAGAAGGTGACATTTGAATAAGGTGAGGGAGAAATAATAATCAGATTATCTGATGGGAAAAGTATTCCAGGCAGAGTGAATGAGTGCAAAGTCCTTGATGTGGGAGTGTGCCTGTGCTCAATGTGGCCAGAGGGAGATGAGATCGTGGACAAAAAGCAGGAGAGAGATCAGAGATCAGGCAGGATCTTGAAGGCCCTGGCAAGGATTTTGGCTTTTACCCTGGATAAGAGTGGGAATCCATCAGAGGGTACAACGTCCAGTATTAACAAAACTCTGGAGAAGATAGCACTCCCTCACATCCCTGCTACTGGGAAGATAATTGGATACAACCTTCCTGAGAATAATTGGTAACATGTATCAAAGACATGAAAAATGGGCTCATCTCTTATCTTGAAAATTTTACATTAAAGTTTTTATCCTATAGAATATTCAAATGTGTGCAGAGACTTATGTGTATCAGTATAACAGTATCATTTATAATATTTAAAAACTAAAAATCGGGCGCCTGGGTGGCTCAGTTGGTTGGGCGACTGCCTTCGGCTCAGGTCATGATCCTGGAGTCCCAGGATCGAGTCCCGCATCGGGCTCCCTGCTCAGCGGGGGGTCTGCTTCTCCCTCTGACCCTCCCCCCTCTCATGCTCTCTCTATCTCATTCTCTCCCTCAAATAAATAAATAAAATCTTTAAAAAAAAAATAAAAAATAAAAAATAAAAATCATCTAAATATACACAAGCAGATTGGTCAGACAAAAAGTTAAATTCATGAAATGATGTGCAATTATTTATGTCCTGAGATGTTTAAAGCCATGGGGAAATGTTTACCACTTATTGTTGAGTATAACAAAGTTTCGTATGGTATGATCTCAGTTGTACTTAAAATGTGTGTATAGGTTTCAAGTATAAGTACATGTATATATTGTATATGCATGAAACCGAAGAATATACACCATAATGTTAGCAGAAAGTTTCCTCTATGGGGTTATGACTGATTTTTTTGATCTCTTGCTTTTCTCATTTTTAAAAAATTTCTGTGATAAACATGTATTACTTTAGTAATCAGCACAAAAACCATTTTTTGGTCCATACCAATAGGAAGCCTTCACTAATAATCCCTAACAATTAATTACTCCCTCCTCTTTGCAGTTTCTGTACTTTCTTTTGTCTTTGTCATGTGTGTTACTTCTTTAGCATCAGTCTCCCTAAAAGACTCTTGTTTGAAAGCAAGTTTATATGTCTTTTATACGTTGTAGAGCTCTGTATCTTCAGTGTCTAGAATAATGCTGGACACGCAGTGGTGCTCAGTGTCTGTTGGACTAAACTAAATTCCAAAGAACAAGACATTCAATTCTCAATTCTCTTTCATAATGGTGAGATTACTTAAAACAAGTGTGCCTAGGGTTTTGAACATAACCTTAGTATCCCAGAAAGTGCATAAATCACACATATGATAGCTGGTACATTGTGACACATTAATAAATTCAAAGTTGATAGCACAGTGCAAAGTACATAGTAGATGCTCAATAAATACTTGCATACAGTTGACTGATTGGAGGTCTTAAAAAGTGTCCTACTCAAAGAGAAAAAAAGAAAACAGAAATCTTTTGACACAACATTGTTAGAAGACATGGCCATGACGTATAATATATCCATCCATTCAAAGAATGTTTATTAAGTGCCAACCATGTTTAGCAAAGCTAATTTGATCTAGATATGAAACTGTGTCATATTGTAATATCCAAGCACTCAAAAAACAACAAGGGGATCTCAGAAAACAAGAAGGGGGTTGCCTGGGTGGCTCAGTCAGTTAAGCATCTGCGTTCAGCTCAGGCCATGATCCCAGGGTCCTGGGATGGAGCCCTACATCCTTGCTCAGTGGGGAGTCTGCTTCTCCCTCTCCCTCTTCTCCCCCGGCTTGTGCACTCTCTCGTGTTCTCTCTCTCTTGCTCTCCCGCTCTGACAAATAAATAAATAAAATCTTTAAAAAAAAAAAGAAAAGGAAAGAGAAAACAACAAGGGAAGTTTTCCCAAATCCACAGAGATTTAGATGTTCCCTTCTCTGTGCTATTTTGTTTGCACCTCTGTCATAGCATGTATCCTACTGAATCATGGTTCATCACTCTATGATTATCTGGCTTTCCCACTAGATTGTGAGCCCTGACTGAATTTATTATCCCAATCACCTAACAGGTAGAATGTAATCAAGACTACCGGAAGAAGAAATGAATGGACACTCATTTAAATTCCCTGCATCAAGATATAACTCAAAAATACATTTAGTAACATACAACAGATAAAATACCAATTCATTACCTTTCAGGGTTCATAATCTTCCAGCTACTCCCATTCTGCTCTAACTTACTCAGCAAGTTGATGCTTGTCATTTTGGGAGAGGAGATAGCTTGTTTATCTCGAAGTCTCTTAGGTGATAAGATCTCTGTAGAATGAATGAAACCAAGTTTTCTTCCAACTTTAAATGGGTGGTTTTATACTTAACTGATTTTTAAAACTCATTATTTTACCAGGAAAAATTTTTATATAAGAAACATCTTAAATTATTGTCCCTTGCCCTAGTGTAGTTAAAACAATTATTTTTGCTGTGTACTTCTTACATGCAAAGCACTGGCTGGTCACTTTAGAAAATGCAAAGAGGCAAGTCTTTGCCATTAAGGATCTTTCAATAGATATACAGACAGTTCCCTTAACGATGGGGTTTGAGTTACGATTTTTTTGACTTTATGTTGGTGCAAAAGTGATATGCATCCAATAGAAACTGTACTTTGAATTTTGAACTGTGATCTTTTCCCAGACTAGTGATATGTGGCACAATACTCCCTTGGGATGCTGGGCAACACAGCAAGCTGCAGCTGCTAGTCAGCCACACGATCACAAGAGTAAACAAGCAATGCATTTACAACTATTCTGTACCCAGACAACCAGTCTGTTTTTCACTTTCAGTGGTCAATAAATTACATGAGATATTCAATACTTTATAAAATAGGCTTTGTGTTGGGTGATTTTGCCCAACTGTAGGCTAGATGGCACATTTAAGATAGGCTAGCTATACTATTCAGTAGGTTATGTGTATTAATATGATAGTTTCAACTTATAATGGGTTAATCTGGACATAACCACCTAATTAAACTGGGGAAGATCTATAGCTGGATAGAAAAATAAGATATAAAGAAAAAACATGAGAGCTCTCATTTGTGGAGGTCTTATTACATGTCAACCATGCTAAGTGCTTTACATACACTGCATAAATAGCAACTCAGGACAATGATGAAAAATGTCTATATCCCAAATGATGGTGCCATCTTTAAGGGTCTGCCATGTTCAGAGAAGAAAGAAGACACTTCAGATTCCAGTGATGAGAGAAGTGTTCATGGAGGAAGCGAGATGTAAAAACGATGCTGAGAAGTGAGTAGGATTGGGAGAGACTGTAAGAAAAGGAAGGACATTGTAGGCAGGAGAAAAAGAGAACAAAAGCATGAAGGCAGGGAAGGGCAAGACATGTTAGAAGAATATGAACAGTTTTGCTCAGAGAAGGAGTCTATAGTGACAGATGAGGCTAAAAACACAAAAGCATGTGAATATTAGGCTAAAAGTTTACATGTAGTTGTGTAGACCTCATGTTGCAAAACTAATATCTACAAACCAGTGTTTACAAACTGATATGTTTTGTTTGGCCCAATCAGCATTTTTTGCTTCACTGTCAATTAGTGTGTTGCCCACAAAGCAACAATCCCTCAGAGGAAGTCTTCAGAGGGTAGTATGGAAACTCCTAAGGATTTCTAGGACCCTTTCAAAAAGTCTTTGAAGTCCTAGGACTTTCATCATGCGCTTCAACCAAGTCAGCACATCATAACAGATTAAGTAAAGACATAGACATAAAAATCCAATTATCTTCTATTAAGCCAAATATCAAAGATGTAAAATTACCATTCTCCATTTTTCACAAAAATTATTATCTATGCTAACATATTGCCCTATCGAACCCCCTTCATGCATTTACATTATCTGCCTGGACCCCATAGGCATCTGAATTTTGGCCTCTTTAAGTAATGGGGAGCCAGCAGAGAAATCATAGTCTAAAAGCCTGAGAGTCAGAAAGTGGTCAAGATGAGATATAAGATTCCAGAAATAGAAGATATTTGTTAGATGTTGTGGAGGGGGGTGGGAGAGATGGGGTGGCTGGGTGATGGACAGTGGGGAGAGTATGTGTTGTGGTGAGCGCTGTGTATTGTGTAAGACTAATGAATCACAGACCTGTACCCCTGAAACAAATAATACATTATATGTTAATAATAAAAAATAAGATAATAACAGTAATATTTAAAAAGAGATTATCCTACTCTTCCTACAATTTTAAAGGTTAAAAAAAAACAGAAACAGATGTGGAATTCTAGCAAATGCTTTTCAGAATCTAGATTTGGGTGATTTACTTTTCTTATTGATGAACTGTATAATTTTAATACATTTCCTAATGCCAAATGATCTCTACATTGCTAAAATAAACCCTGTTTGGCTGCCATAAAAAAAAAAAAATTGCTACTTGAAAAAATCCTGAGCCTTATGAGATTTAATTAACATATATAAAATATCAGCATGGTCATAGTATTTAGCAGATATTCTGTAATTATTTACTTTCTTTTGGATTAAGAAATATTTAAATGTTTACCATATGTGCTACCTTGTACAATTATATTTATGTAATTTTTTTAGTAATGTTGTTTTAGAACTTTCATATATTTTTAGAATAAAGAAATACAACTTTTTAGGAATTATACTAACATAGGTAGTTTTTCCTCGATGAATGTTTATGAAAGAGATTATAGGATTTATATATTAAAAATAAATAACTTTAAAAACCATGATCTAAAAAAAGAAGATATTTGTTAGAAAGAATAATACAGTGATTATTCATGAATCTAACTTTATTTGGGGCATAGAAGTCACTAAGCAATATGGCTGGACTCTTAAGCAGTAAAGCATGACAGATGATACCCAGAGTCATTGACCTACCTCTGATGCCTTCTTCTTTGTCTGGCTGGTCTTTTAATTTGTACTTCTTTTGTCTATTCTTTCTACCTTCTTCTACAATGGTCTCCATAGGTGGTTTGTTCTCCATCTCCTTGAGCTCAATCCTAGAAATAAGCCACGATGTTTACTGCACTGTACCTGAATAGGTGACTATGTGAACTTTCAATCCTGAGAAGCAACCCAACTAGCTCTCTGATTCTGAAGTAAGCCCATTTCCCTCAAGCGGGCAAGTGCTTTGATTTGCTAAGGCTCTCTTTGAGGCTAAGTCTGAGAGCTGATCAAGACTTTCCCCCTCAATACTGGGGACTCAAAAGCAGCTCTTATACAGATAACTTGTGGGATTTAAGCTTTTGGGTTTGGTTTCAGTTTGAATTTGTCTGTCTTTTCTAGTTCTATAACCAGATGCCATTAGGAGTAATACAGTGAAAGGTGGCTGTTGGATGGCTTGAAGGCAAAGATTCATAGCCTGGTAGGCAGAGTATATCTGGAAATAACCATTCCTCTCCTCTTTCTCCTCCCCACATCCCCATCCGTTCCCCAGGCAAAAGTGAGGAACTTACAAAGGCACAATGGGGGAATGGGTTTGTTCAGTTGGTGTGTGTAATTGTAGATTTTCTGTGGTCTCAAGTATGGAGTGCTGGGTTAGAGTTACAAGCAGGAGAGAGGAAAATGGGGGAGAAGTGGTACTTCCAGTAAATTCAGGGGCCAAACTTCACATAAATAAAACATCTATAACTGTTTTGACTATTTGAGTCCTCATGTCCATGTCTAGACTCTCTCATTGACAAGAAAGCCTGTCAATCTCTGGTCTTGATTCACTGCAGTTATTTCCCTCCTGGAGTGCTGAAGCCAAAATATGTCTTAGCAGGGCAGCCAAATTTGCCTTCAAAATACAATCAAAATAAAATTATTTGAATCCACTGATTTCTTTTTAATGAGTAAGGCAACGTGGTGCGATGGAAAGAACAGTGGAGCAGTGAGGAGCCATAGTTTTATTTCTGGCTTGGCCAGTCAGTTGTTTGGCCATTTCATCTACAAGATGAAGGGGTTGGACTAATCTCTAATGCTTATTCTGGTCCTCACACTGATTTTGCTGAGGTATATGTCATACAGTCCTTCCATCAACAATCCGATGAACACAAGAGGATGTCCACACTCAAAAACCATGAGAAAATAACACTCTGGGAAGCTGGTTGTATTCCCCAAACTTTCTCCACCTGAAATGCATAGTAGTTAAAGGCACAGCAATTAAGATTAAGAACATGATTAAGGGCATACGATGAGTGAGTGAGAGCCACTCACTGAAAATAAAACCCAATATCTTGACTCCTATTCCAGTGCTCTTAATACAGTATCATGTTGTTTGACTTGTTAAAAGGAAAAAAAGAATTAAAATTATAATTAATTTTGGACCTCTATAAAATGGATAAAATTATAATACATATCTCAAATAGTTGTAGTGAAAATTAAGTACAATAATATTGAGAAAGTGCTTAACAGTATCTGACATCTACAGTAGTAAGTGTTCTATTATTATTATATTATTATTATCATTATCATTATTATAATCATTGTTAGCAGCAGCCACCAGTAACACCCATGGCACTCTTGAGATAAAGTTGTTCCTTTATTCCACCTGTCTCTCTAACTGCTTGAGAGGTAAAAACCAGAGCTTAGACAGGAGGTGGGCTAGACTGCAGAAAGAGGAAGCTAGGTCAGAGAAGTGATAGAAGGTAGAAGAAAACTTAGCAGATGAGAAGAAGTGCACTAATATTGCAGAGACTAAAGTTGATGGGAGGTAGTATCAGAATTTCCAGGGAACTAAGAGTAGTTTAAAAAATGAATAGTCTAGATGGACCTAGAAGGTACAATGCTAAGTAAAATAAATCAGACAGAGAAAGACAAATACCATATCATTTCACTCATATGTGGAACTTATGAGTTCCACAAACAAACAAAGAAAATAAGAGACAAACAAAAAAGC
The DNA here is from genome assembly GCF_002201575.2 of Neomonachus schauinslandi. Lineage (NCBI taxonomy): Eukaryota > Metazoa > Chordata > Mammalia > Carnivora > Phocidae > Neomonachus > Neomonachus schauinslandi. The sequence goes on along the minus strand of NC_058413.1, from coordinate 65,816,040 downwards.
AGACTCTTAAATACAGAGAATAAACTAGTGGTTTCCAGAGGGGAGGTGGGTGGGGGGATGGTTAGATAAAGGGGATTAAGAGTACAGTTATCAGGATGAGCACCAAGTGATGTTTAGAATCGTTGAATCATCAGGAAAAAATAAAATAAAAAAGGAATAGTCTAACTGCCCATTGTTTTCTATCTCAACTATGGAAAGTATGCATTAAATTCTTCTTTGCTGGAGCACTGAGAGAGAGAGAGAGAACTCTAAAAGGAGCATGAGCTAGAAGAGGTGAGAAACACGGCCCAATCACATTAGTAAATCATCAAGAATTGCTGTACCTGGAGGAACCTGTGGAGCAAAGCACTGACCTTGGAAATGCAAGCACACTGTTGGGTCGCTTTCCTAAGATCTCTCTGCTAGACAACACGGAGTCCACAGTGTCCGGCCTCTGAAGGACAGAGACAGAAAAGGGTTACACCTGGGGCGGTGGTCCAGGACAGACAAATCTAAGCTATAGGCTGTCTCAGAGGCAAGGATACCATGGTACTCTCTACTGTTATTTTTTCGAATACTTAAAGTCTAGAGCTTAAAATCCAATGAAGAATTATCTCATTTATCACCTGGGTAGTCCCATACCAATGCCACTGATGCTGCCTTTTCTCAAACCATTTCCTCTTTGGAAATTGCCTTCAGAGTTTATGGTTTCCTTTACATATCCTTAAGAGGAGAGCCAACTTAATAGAAACTATCAGGAAAATGAGCAAGCACGCTAATTTCACTCTTGACTCAAATAACTCTAAAATTGGGTGGTTAAGAGAAGGGCTTGAAGTCAGATGGATTCATGTTCACATCCGCATTACTGTTAACATTTATGTAGCCTTAGACCCTGGGCATATGGGGATAACAATAGGATCTAATTCATGGGATTTTTATGAGGTACTGTATGTAAGTGGCTGGCACAGAATAAGCACTCAACAAATGGTAGCTATTATAATTATTACTACATTATATAGTAATCACAATATTACATTATACTAGTATAGAATAACATATAAAATTATTTTGGGATTAATGACATGGTTTACAAAAGGCTTTGAAGGGAATTTCCAAAAAGAGGTTTTAAATATGTTTCCAGCAAAAGCAGCATCATTGAAATAAACCCACAGCTTCCCAAGAGAATCATTCTGCAGGACAGCACTCAGGTTTAAGTTATGGGACATTTAGGGGAAAAACAATCACTCTCACCACTTTACAGCAATTTCCTAAAATGTGTTTTATAGATGTTAACAAGTATTGGATTAACCTAAAGTTCCCAGATTCATGATTCAGGCATCTTCGTAGCCAGACTTCTCAGACGCTTTAACAGGCCTGTGTGCTTTGTGCCTCTGTCCATGAGGGTGATATACTTGTTTATAGATGATTAACTCTTTGACAAAAAGGTTAGAAGTCCTCCATCTGCTTTGGCCTCCATCCTCTTTTCATAGGATCTCTCTCCAGACTACTTCCAGAAAACGCTCCTTAAAAGTTATGTCTTAGAGTACAGCAGGCCAATTAAAATGCCCTCCTCTTTTATAAACACATTATTAAAGCTACAAAGTTCCATAGAATCACTGAAGATTAGAGACAGGCAAATGCTCTGACTTTGCTTCTGGTAGGTTTTCATGGAAAAGAGAGAGTTATACCTGTCTGTGTTTCCACTTTACACACACACACGGTCGGTTCCCCTCTTTAAAATCTTGCGTGAAGCCAGATTGTGGAGAAAACAACCAAATGCCTCATTATGCACAGCTCTTAAAGTCCCCACCCCAGAGCTCCATGAAAGAAGAAATTAGAGGGTAAAATTTGACCATATTTATAGAGTTTCATTTTATAGCCTTTTCACTTAAAAATCAGGCTTTTGCTCTATGGGACACAGGATTATATAACATTCTATGATAATCTAATTCACTTATACCAACTTTGTTCATTCCCAGATGTGTACCTAGGGCACATTAAGCATTCAGTTAGTCCCATTGACTGACTAGTTCACTAGCTCCTTAAATTCTGTTATGTCCAACTTAGCATGTAGGTCATACAAGTTACTGAATAGTTAACAATGATGGGGTCAGTTATAAAATTTGTTCCACAATATGGCAAATTAAAAGTTAAAGATACATTTCCATGACTCGATTTATTGTAGGCTTTCATTAAAATACTATAACCAGCAAAAAAAAAAAAAGACTAGAAATTCTGGTTCTACCACTTATTAGCACCCTGATTTCAGTCTTCCCACATAATCTGACCCCCATTTTTCTCATTTATAAAATCAGGATGATAATAATGCCAGTTTGATAAAGTTTTGCCCCTCAAATGAAATAACATATGTGGAAGAATTTTTAAACCATAAGGTACTATAAAATATTCAGAATTATGAGAGTTTCTATTACTATTTATATTTTTCAGTTGGCATTGACTCAAAACTTAGTTTAAAGTTTCTTTGCCCTTGGGGCACCTGGGTGGCTCAGTTGGTTAAGCGACTGCCTTCAGCTCAGGTCATGATCCTGGAGTCCTGGGATCGAGTCCCGCATCGGGCTCCCCGCTCGGTGGGAAGTCTGCTTCTCCCTCTGACCCTCCTCCCTCTCATGCTCTCTCTGTCTCATTCTCTCTCTCTCAAAAAAAAAAAAAGTTTCTTTGCCCTTCTAACCTTTTTGTCAAAGAGTTAATCATCTATAAAAAACCACTTCTTTTCACTTGGGCTAAGTGCCATTTAAAATATGTCAACCTGAATTTTTCTTTTTTTTTTTTTCCTTAAAGATTTATTTATTTTAGAGAGAGAGAGTGTGCATGCGAGCAGGAGGAAGAGCAGAGGGAGAGGGAGAGAGAGAATCTCAAACAGACTCCCCATTGAGCATGGAGCCCAATGTGGGGCTCGATCTCATGACCCTGAGATCATGACCTGTGCTGAAATCAAGAGTCAGTCGCTTAACCGACTGAACTACCCAGGCACACCTCAACCTGAATTTTTCTTAATAATTAATGACACACAGTTAATTCAAAGCTATGATTGGGAGAGGGGTTTAGAGAAGGAAAACCTTAATTTACATTTGCTAGGGCTTTTGCCAAAGCCCCACTTCCATCCATTGAACAAAGGAAGTCCTTATAAAATCTCATCTTCACTTTGTTGCCTCTAATCACAAGGACCCCGATTCCTTTGAAAGTAAATTCTACATTTTGTTTGATGGAAATTGATCGTGATAAAACAAGCAATGTCTCCTTCACACATCCTTCCACTGTATCCCTGCTAAATGGACCCTCCAGGGATATCATGACAAAATTAAGTGGAACAACTGGGATATCACCTAGAGGAGAAAAAGACAGGGTGGGGGGAAAAGAAGTGGAAATTACAACAAAGACATATCATATACACTCACAAATAATTATTTAATTCTCAGTACTGAAAAATAGAATTGTCCATGTGCCCTTAGTTGTACCCTATCAATAGACAGTAATAGGCACAATTTTCCCTAAAAGTATATTTTTTGCTCAAAATAAGAACAATTAGCTTTCTAAGCAGTACTCCAGACAAGCTTTTGGTTTTATCTTGGAGACACAGTAATAAATAACTGCATCTCTTCATCAGAGTGTTTTCTGAAGTTTTCAGCCCTTTATCTCTCAGGACATACTGTCACAATATTTGCCTATCTCCTCCAGTTATCAAGCCGTTTTTAAATGTTTATAAATATCTATAAATGCCAACAGTTTTGAAAAGAGTCATCTTCAATAGAAGTTACCTTCAAATGAAAGTGTTTCTTAACGGAGGGTATCAGACTGGATAACTTGCTTTTCCTCCCTAATAAGTCCATAAATTATATTGCAGAGGAATATGGTTATACCTAGCATAAAAATAAGCACAGGGTCTATTCCACTAGAACAGACCGCCAGTCAGAAAAGGGGGTAAATAACAAAAATGATCAAGAGGATAAATCCAAAAAGAGGCAGTAAACAAGATCCACTAATAGAGGAACAGGATAGGAAGACGATAAGAACATTCTAAACATTCATTCAGCAAACATTACTTTACAGCTTTTCAAGTGCCCAATAGTGCTAGCTGATGAGGATTAATATCTCTACAAGACACAAACTTCCCTATATCAGTCCATAGTCTTCTGCACAATTTAATGGCGATTCTATACCACCTTCTTCCGTTTTATTTATTATTTTTTGTAAATTTCTTAAAAGAAAATGCTCTATTGCCTGCCTCTAGATTGTCCCCTCCCATTCGTCCAATGCATCTCTTCAATCTGTCTTCCAGCCCACTTATCTCAGTAAGGACAGTATCAACTCATGATGGACAAGAGAATGGATACATTGTAAATCTTACTCTCATGACCGCTCTGTAACTCCTGTTGACCATGCCCTCTCTTTGCTCTTGTATCCATGGCACTATTCTTGGTTCTCCAATTTCCTCTTCCTTGGTCTCCTTTGCTGACTTCCTTCCTCTTCTACTTCTGATAAGATGGTGTTTTATAGCTGCATTGTTGTTTTTTTTTTTAAACAAGACTTTGTCCTTGTCTGTCTCCTCCCCTTACTTCATATCCTCTCCTAAGTAAATTTATCCAAATCTTGACCTCTAGTCTCCATCCCTCTCCTGAGCTTTGGATTATCTCCACCTAAGTATCGCTATGGGAATTTCAAATTTAACATGTCCAAAAGTGAACTCATTATTTTACCTGCCACCCCAACCTGCCTTCCCCCTTCTTTCCCTATGGCATTAATGACAAGACTGTACATCTATTTTCCAAGAAATCTGAGTCCCTTCTTCTTGCTACCTACCACTCTCAACTGGCAGCCAAATCCCATCAGTTCTCCATATGAAATATGTCATAAATTGACTCCTCCATTGTCCTCCTGATTACCAATGCCTTCATTCAGGCTTCTACCATATTTCACCAAACTTCTGAAATTAAAGATTTTATTTATTTATTTGAGAGAGAAAGAGAAAGCACAAGCAGCGGGGGAGGGGTAGAAGGAGAGGAAGAAGCAGACTCCCTGCTGAGCAGGGAGCCTGATGCAGGGCTTGATTTCAGAGCCCTGGGATCATGACCTGAATTGAAGGCACTTAACCAACTGAGCCACCCAGGCACCCCAAAACTACTATAACTAAAAGAGCTATCTTCCTAAACTAAAAACTGGACTAGTACATACAATTCCCTGCTCAAAAACTTTCAATGGCTCCTCATTGCCTGTAGGATGAACTCCAAAGTCTTTATCATACTGCCAAAGGCCCCTCACAATTTGACTGCTACCAACCATTTTTGTCTTACCTCCCTCCACTCGCCTCCACAATCATATGCCCTGGTCATACAGAAGTACTCGTTACTTCCTTAATAGGTTTTACTCTTTCTTTTATTCTTGAATTATTCATACTGTTCCTGAAATATTTTCAGCTTCTCTGCCAACAAAGTCCTATCAAGACCTTTAAGACCTCCTGGTATATGTCATCTTCCTAACCCTCCTTGAGCAAAGTTAGGCATGCTCTCTTCTCAGCTCCCCTAGCACTTGATCCAGTTCTGATCAATGCTGCTTTCACAGCATTTAATCATGTTGCAACATTTGCTTATATATTTATTTCCCATGCTAAATTCTGAGCTCTTCAAAGCAAGGATCATATCTTGACAATCTTTAAGAATCACTGTGTAATGTTTAATTAGTTACCTAGTTAATTAATGATGAAGAATCGTAACTCCAAAGCTAAACTCTAGGCAGAATTGTTCTTGTGAATTAACTCAAGCATATATATTTAATTCTGAAATTTCTTCAAACTTATAAAAAAAATAACTAATTCTTCAACCTTGTAAAAAAAAATTAACTATGGATCTAAACTACTTTTTTAGAGTATACTATGAGATCCAAGATGGAAAGCTAATTCTAAGGAGCAAATGTTTTTGTCAAAAAAAAAAAGTTGGCTATATTTTCACTTTATTTGGTAGGTTTTTGATGAATTAGGGTATTATATGTCCATAAAACTGTAGGTAAAAATGTCTGAAAAGTCAATCAAATCTACCATACAGATTATATGCATAATGAATTCTAAGTATAATTTGTTGGTATTTGTTTTTCCAATCTTTCATTTTTTGGTGGGAAGTTACTCTGAAAATTAACTTTCAGGGAAGTTCACATAAAGACAAATTTTAGCCTTTTCACCTGCTAACTTTGGGGATAGACTGTCTCTCTTTATCCATGTATGAGTCTGATGCAGTAGGGGATAATAAGGTAGGTCAAAAGGAACACAGCCCAGAAATTGGGAAGGAAGCCCCCAAAGGCCCCTAAGCAACCAGGGCAGGTGTCACTAAGTCCACACACCAAAGCTGGAATGTAAGAAAGCATCCTGTGTCAGGTGTCATGCCTGTTTTGTTTACCACTATATCTCAAACTCCTGGAACAAAGCCTGACACATAGTTGGGCCTCAGTAAATATTTGTGAAAAGAGGGAAGAAAGGAAGGCAGGGGGAAGGAGGGTAGGAGGAAAGAAGATTTTAGGGTGTGAGAGGTATACAAGGTGTTCATTAAGTCTATGGAATTACTAACCTTCTCACTTTTAAATTTTAATAATTTAGATTACACATGATAGAAACAGTTAGTGATCTTTTTCATAGCTAATATGGACTATAATTCTAACCAGAAACCCCAATTAACTTTTTCAATATAGCCATTTAACTTCTGAGGGCTAAAAAAATGAATAAAGTCTGCACAACTCTGTAATGTGGCATTTATATAAATTTGCCTTGATGTCACATCAAGTCTTCCCACGCCTGCCTCTTAAGCCACTGAGGTTTAAAATGGCCTGCAGGAAGACTGTATATCATTTCCTGCATTGGCCCCCCACTCTTCCAAAGGGACCACGTGAAAAGAGAGCTCCTCAAATCAGAAACCAGTAACGCAGCAAATGAACAGACTTTGCCCTTTCATTTTCATCCCCAGGCCAGTTACTTTCTGAGAAGGTCTTAAATGTTGAAGATATTTACCAGGAATATATATTTTGTTTTGCTTGAGTCCATGAATCTGTACTAACTTCTCCGCCATGATAAATATGGGCCTCTGAATCAGAATAAACTTGTTGTTTCCCACCTCAAGTTTTTGTCTCATGAAAGTGAAAATTCCAAGTCCTGGGATCTGAACCCCCTGAAAGAAAAAAGGAGGGGAAAAAAAAGAGTAACAACCCGAATTCACTGAAGGGATAAGGAAAAATAACTCTCAGTACCATTATCCAAAAAACATGGAAAGAATTAAGCATTAAACAGTCAATGATCCCTACAATCTCCTACAGCTATAGCACCTTATGACTCTAAGTTTCCATATAAATATAAATGTAATATATTGATCTCCAATGCTTCTGACATCAGATCGTCCCTCTTCATTATCATTCAAGGGCTGTGAGGACTAAGAAAACTTGTATAGGTGCCATAGCTACTTTTAATCTATTTTTAAGATTCCTCTGTCCTGGGCACCTGGGTGGCTCAGTTGGTTAAGCGTCTGTCTTTGGCTCAGGTCATGACCCCAGGGTCCTCCAATGGAGTCCCACGTTGGGCTCCCTGCTCATCTGCTTCTCCCTCTCCATCTGCCTCTCCTTCTCCATCTGCCTCTCCACCCCCCAACGCCCCCCTCATGCTCTCTCACACTCACTCTCTCTCAAATAAATAAATAAAATCCTTTAAAAAAAAAAAGATTCCTCTTCTCCTAAATTGTGTGGAATTCTAAATTTTAATCATTTGCCATTAGAGAGAGGGAATTTAAGAGGCCACAAGAGGGGGGCGGAGCAAGATGGCGGAGGAGTAGGAGACCTGGATTTCGTCTCCTCTCAGGAATTCAGCTGGATAGGGATCAAACCATTCTGAACACCTACAAACTCAACAGGAGATCGAAGAAAAGAAGAGCAACAACTCTCTTATCAGAAAAGCGACCACTTTCTGGAAGGTAGGACGAGCGGAGAAGTGAATCCGAGGCGATATTCGGGAGGATAGATGGCGGGGGAGGGGCCTCCGGCGGCTGCTTCTGGCAAGTGATAGAGCCGCGGAGCACACAATCGGAACTTTTAAAAGTCTGCTCCGCCGAGGGATGTCACTCTGGTGGCTAAGCGGGGGGTGGAACCCTCCGGGACAGTGTGGTCTCAGGACCCTCGGGGTCACAGAAAGACCGGGGGTGCCTGAGTGTGGCAGAGCTCCCAGGTAATGGAGCAGGGAAGCCGGCTGCAGAGGCGGAGCCCAGGCGCGGGCTCTCAGCTCGGGGTTGCCATAAACCGTGATCCGCAGCACAGTCGGGCCCCTGCTCCTCCAGGAGGGACCCAACAAGCGGCATATCCGGGGAGACTCACCTTCCTCCCCCGGGAGGAGCCGCACGGGAGTGCACCGCAGGGATCTGCTGGGTTTGGAGACTCCACCCGGGGTCGGGTGCCAGAGATAGAAACGCGCGGTCACAGGCCGGGTGAGCACGGAGTGCGGCTGGAGACCGGGAAGACGGGAGTGACTGACGGCTTTTCTCTGGGGGTTCACTGAGAAGCGGGGCCCCGAGTTCTCGGCTCCTCCGGGGCGGAGATTGGGAGGCCGCCATTTTCACTCTCCGTCTCCAAAGCTGTACGGAAAGCTCGCAGGGAACAAAAGCCCCGGAGAGCAAACCCGAGCAGATTACTTAGCTGGGAGGGGGCAAGGGCGGGGCAATTCTGCCTCCGGCAAAGACATTTGGAAACCACGGCAACAGGCCCCTCCCCAGAAGATCAGTGAGAACAGCCAGGCAAGACCAAGTTTACCCATCAATGAGAACGGCAGAACTCCAGCGCTAGGGGAATACTGCACATAGAATTCATGGCTTTTTTACAATGATTCTGTAGTCTTTCAAAGTTAATTTTTTTTTTTTTTTTAAAGATTTTATTTATTTATTTATTTGAGAGAGCGAGAATGAGAGAGAGAGAGAGAGAGCACATGAGAGGGGGAAGGTCAGAGGGAGAAGCAGACTCCCTGCTGAGCAGGGAGCCCGACGTGGGACTCGATCCCGGGACTCCAGGATCATGACCTGAGCCGAAGGCAGTCGCTTAACCAACTGAGCCACCCAGGCACCCTCAAAGTTAATTTTTTTTAACTGTCTTTTTTTCTTTTTTTTTTCTTTTTGAATTTTTCTCTTTCCCTTTTTCAACCAACATCTTATCAATCCCTTTTTTTAAAAAAAAATTTTTTTATTTTTCATTTTTAGAGTCATATTCTATCCCTTCATAGTAGTTACCCGTATTTTTGGCTTATATATATAAGTTGTTCTCTCTTTAAAATTTTGAGATAGTTTCTTCTAACAGATCAAAATATACCCTAAATCTCTAGTATATGGTATTTTCTATTCCCCTGCCTGATCACATCCTCTCCCTTTTTTTTTTCTTTTTTTAAATCCTCTTCTTTCTTTTTTCAAACAACTTCTTATCAATTCCTTTTATAAAATTTTTTATAATTTCCATCTTTACAGTCATATTCCATCCCTTCATCA
>NC_058413.1:65770115-65796552 GCF_002201575.2 Neomonachus schauinslandi | reverse complement strand
AGAGTTCCTTTTATCCTATAAATAGAACTAGCCAAGTATAATCTAGACTTTTTATAAGTTTTTATTTAAATTCCAGTTAGTTAACATACAGTGTAATGTTAGTTTCCGGTGTACAGTTTAGTGATTAACCCTTCCATACAATGCCCGGTGCTCATCACAAGTTCGACCCTTAATCCCCATCACCTATTTCACCCTAGCCTTTTCTTTTTTTTTTTAAATTAACATATAATGTATTATTTGTTTCAGGGGTACAGGTCTGTGATTCATCAGTCTTACAGAATAAACAGTGCTCATCAAAACACATACCCTCCCTAATGTCAATCACCAACCACTTCATCCCTCCCATCCCCCTCCACTCCAGCAACCCTCGGTTTGTTTCCTAAGATTAAGAGTCTCTTATGGTTTGTCTCCCTCTCTGGTTTCTTCCCTAGGAATTCATCTTCTTTATCCATTCATCTGTTGATGGACATCTAGGCTCTTTCCATAGTTTGGCTATTGTGGACATTGCTGCTATAAACATTGGGGTGCATGTACCCCTTAGGATTGCTACATTTGTATCTTTGGGGTAAATACCGAGTAGAGCAATTGCTGGATCATATGGTAGCTCTATTTTCAACTTTTTGAAGAACCTCCATACTGTTTTCCAGAGTAGCTGCACCAGATTGCATTCCCACCAACAGTGTAGGAGGGTTCCCCTTTCTCCACATCCTTGCCAACATCTGTTGTTTCCTAACTTATTAATTTTCACCATTCTGACTGGTGTGAGGTGGTACTTCATTGTGGTTTTGATTTGGATTTCCCTGATGCCGAGTGATGTTGAGCACTTTTTCATGTGTCTGTTGGCCATTTGGATGTCTTCTTTGCAGAAATGTCTGTTCATGTCTTCTGCCCGTTTCTTGATTGGATTATTTGTTCTTTGGGTGTTGAGTTTGATAAGTTCTTTATAGATTTTGGATACCAGCCCTTTATCTGATATGTCATTTGCAAATACCTACTCCCATTCTGTCTGTTGTCTTTTGGTATTGTTGACTGTTTCCTTTGCTGTTTTATCTTGATGAAGTCCCAATAGTTCATTTTTGCCCTTGCTTCCCTTGCCTTTGGCGATGTGTCCAGGAAGAAGTTGCTGCGGCCGAGGTCGAAGAGGTTGTTGCCTTTGTGCTCCTCAAGGATTTTGATGGATTCCTGTCTCACATTTAGGTCTTTCGTCCATTTTGAATCTATTTTTGTGTGTGGTGTAAGGAAGTGGTACAGTTTTATTCTTCTGCATGTGGCTGTCCAATTTTCCCAACACCATTGTTGAAGAGACTGTCTTTTTTCCATTGGATATTCTTTCCTGCTTTGTCAAAGATTAGTTGACCATAGAGTTGAGAATCCATTTCTGGGTTCTCTATTCTGTTCCATTGATCTATGTGTCTGTTTTTGTGCCAGTACCATACTGTCTTGATGATGACAGCTTTGTAATAGAGCTTGAAGTCCGGAATTGTGATGCCACCAGCTTTGCTTTTCTTTTTCAACATTCCTCTGGCTATTCAGGGTCTTTTCTGGTTCCATTCAAATTTTAGAATTGTTTGTTCCAGCTCTGAGAAAAAAGTTGATGGTATTTTGATAGGGATTGCATTTAATGTGTAGATTGCTCTAGGTAGCATAGACATTTTCACAATATTTGTTCTTCCAATCCATGAGCATGGAATGTTTTTCCATTTGTTTGTGTCTTCCTCAATTTCTTTCATGAGTATTCTATAGTTAGCTGAGTTCAGATCCTTTGCCTCTTTGGTTAGATTTATTCCTAGGTATCTTATGGTTTTGGGTGCAATTGTAAATGGGATCAACTCCTTAATTTCTCTTTCTTCTGTCTTGTTGTTGGTGTATAGAAAGGCAACTGATTTCTGTGCATTGATTTTCTATCCTGCCACTTTACTGAATTCCTGTATGAATTCTAGCAATTTTGGGGTGGAGTCCTTCGGGTTTTCCACATAAAGTATCATATCATTTGCAAAGAGTGAGAATTTGACTACTTCTTTGCTGATTCAGATGCCTTTTCTTTCTTTTTGTTATCTGATTGCTGAGGCTAGGATGCCTAGTACTATGTTGAACAGCAGTGGTGATAGTGGACATCCCTGCCGTGTTCCTGACCTTAGGGGAAAAGCTCTCAGTTTTTCCCTGTTGAGAATATATATGCTGTGGGTTTTTCATAGATGGCTTTTATGATATTGAGGTATGTACCCTCTATCCCTATACTGTGAGGAGTTTTAATCAAGAATGGATGCTGTACTTTGTCAAATGCTTTTTCTGTATCTATTGAGAGTATCATATAGTTCTTGTCCTTTCTTTTATTAATGTAGTGTATTGCACTGATTGATTTGCAAATGTTGAACCAAACTTGTAGCTCAGGAATAAATCCCACTTGGTCATGGTGAATAATCCTTTTAATGTACTGTTGGATCCTATTGGCTAGTATTTTGGTGAGAATTTTTGCATCCATGTTCATCAGGGATATTGGTCTGTAATTCCCCTTTTTGGTGGGGTCTGTGTCTGGTTTTGGGATCAAGGTAAGGCTGGCCTCATAAAATTGATTTGGAAGTTTTCCTTCCGTTTCTATTTTTTGGAACAGTTTCAGAATCTTTAAATGTGGTAGAATTCCCCTGGGAAGCCATCTGGCCCTGGGCTCTTGTTTGTTGGGAGATTTTTGATTACTGCTTCAATTTCCTTGCTGGTTATGGGTCTGTTCAGGTTTTCTATTTCTTCCTGGTTTAGTTTTGGTAGTTTATACGTCTCTAGGAATACACCCATTTCTTCCAGATTGTCTAATTCGTTGGCATATCATTGCTCATAATATGTTCTTATAATTGTATTTCTTCTGTGTGTTGTGATCTCTCCTCTTTCATTATGATTTTATTTATTTGGGTCCTTTCTCTTTTCTTTTTGATAAGTCTGGCCAGAGGTTTATCAATCATATTAATTCTTTCAAGGAATGAGCTCCTAGTTTCATTGAACTGTTCTACTGTTCCTTTGGTTTCTATTTCATTGATTTCTGCTCTACTCTTTATTATTTCTCTTCTCTTACTGGGTTTAGGCTTTATTTGCTGTTCTTTCTCCAGCTCCTTTAGGTGTAAGGTTAGGTTGTGTATTTGGGACTTTTCTTGTTTCGTGAGAAAGACTTGTATCACTGTATACTTCCCTCTTAGGACAGCCTTTGCTGCCTCCCAAAGATTTTGTTGTGTTTTCATTTTCATTTTTTTCCATGAATTTTTTTAATTCTTCTTTAATTTCCTGGTTGACCCATTCATTCTTTAGTAGGATGCTCTTCAGCCTCCATGTATTTGAGTTCTTTCCAACTTACCTCTTGTGATTGAGCTCAAGTTTCAAAGCATTGTGGTCTGAAAATATGCAGTCTTTTGGTACTGGTTGAGACCTGATTTGTGACCCAGAATGTGATCTATTCTGGAGAATGTTCCATGTGCACCAGAGAAGAATGTGTATTCTGTAGCTTTGGGATGGAATGTTCTGAACATATCTGTGAAGGCCATCTGGTCCAGTGTGTCATTTAAAGCCCTTATTTCCTGGTTGATCTTTTGCTTAGATGATCTGTCCCATTTCCATGAGGGGGGGTGTTAAAGTCCCCTACTATTATTGTATTGTTGTTGATGTGTTTCTTTGATTTTGTTATTAATTGGCTTATATAATTTGCTGCTCCTATATTAGGGGCAGAAATATTTACAGTTTTTAGATCTTGTTGGATAGACCCTTTAAATACGATATAGTGTCCTTCCTCATCTCTTATTACAGTCTTTGGTTTAATATCTAATTTGTCTGATATAAGGATTGCCACCCCAGCTTTCTTTTGATGTCCATTAGCATGATAAATGGTTTTCCACCCCCTCACTTTAAATCTGGAGGTGTCTTTGGGTCTAAAATGAGTCTCTTGCAGACAGCAAGACTTGCTTTTTTATCCAATTTGATATCCTGTGTCTTTTGATTGGGGCATTTAGCCAATTTACATTCAGGGTAACTATTGAAAGATATGAATTTAGTGCCATTGTTTTGCCTGTAAGGTGACTGTTACTGTATATTGTCTCTGTTCCTTTCTGGTCTATGTTACTTTTGGGCTCTCTCTTTGCTTAGAGCACCCCTTTCAATATTTTTTGTAGGGCTGGTTTGGTGATTGCAAATTCTTTTAGTTTCTGTTTGTCCTGGAAGCTTTTTATCTCTCCATTTTCAATGACAGCCTTACCCTAGCCTTTACTTAATGACCCATTCAAAAAGTATTTATGGAGTGTCTACTCTGTGCCATCTGATAAATATAAACCTTCATTCATATACCATTCATATACCATTCTATAACACAGGAATAAAGTCAAGCACCATTGAGGCAGGAAAGCCTGTTGTCTGTACATTAACTGTCTCCATACTTCTGTTTTTGCTTAATTCTTTTTTCTTGGCTGGGGGGTGCTCTTTAATAAGAGATTTTGTGTGTGTGTGTGTGTGTGTGTGTGTGTGTGTGTGATCTTTCTCCACAACCCTGCCCAGATGATAAACTCCACGACAGCAGGAACCTAAGTTGTTTGGTGCACTGAATCTTTGTGTACTATCAACAGTGAGTAGCATGTAATAGCCTTCAATATTTTTTAAATGTCTTATGTCCATAGAACATCATTACCAAATCTATAAAACAATATATTCTTTTTCTAATTGAGATTCAATTGACACAATATTATATTAGTTTCAGGTGTACATGATTCAATATTTGTCTATATTGCAAAATGATCACCATATTTTTACTTAATTTTTGACTTGCTTTTCATTCTCATTTGTTAATGTTAGACTACCAGCTGTCACCACTCTCTGCTGCTAGTGCTCTGCAGAACCCCTACCTAATCCTAATTTACTGCTTCTGACTTGCTGTGTTTTTTATTTCAACAGATATACTTATCTCTAAAACAATAGTATTTAACCACAGACCTTAGGGTAGGGACCCAAGCAAGGTCTTGAATCAGTGCATAGACTTCTCACTATCTGCTCTGAATGATCAGAGAGAGGTCTTCTATGTTTTTCTTGTTCTGAGCTGTGTTCCCCCCCCCAAAAAAAAAACTGTGGAAGAAAAATAAGTAGTTGCCAATAACTAGTGTTAAATATGGGATATGAAGGTATACTCTAGGTATAACCAATATTTAGAAATACAGAGACTTGGCGGTGGGCACTGCAGAATGGACTTCACTGGCTCATGCGCCTCACTCCCCTTCCTCTGCAACTAAGTCTGACAAACCCAATATGGCTTAGAGTGAGAAATTTGATAAATTGAAATTGAAGAAGACAGAAACTCAGGAGAAAAATCCACTGCCTTCCAAAGAAACAACTGAACCTGAAAAGCAAGCAGGTGAATCTTAATGAGGCGTGTGCAGCCAATATGCATGGTACATTCCACAAGCATTGCCTTCTTACTTCTTTTAGCTGTTTAACTTTGTCAGATGCAAAGAAGTTGGATCAAGTTTAAATGGCTGTGCTGCCCTTTTTCACATCAAAGAATTCAGAACTACTGACAACGAAAACCACGCTTGCCTCTCCCATCTGCCTGTCTGTCTGGCAGGGAAGGAAAAGAACTGGCATGTTGGTAAAGGAAGAAGCTGGGTGGGAGGACAGTGAAATCTAGAGTAAAAATGAAGCTGGTCCAAAGTGTCCTGCAGGCTGTAAAATGCAGTTTAACCACAATGCCATTTTTTTGTTCAATTTTAATTATTGGAATGCACAATTATTAATATACAAATAAAAAATTTTTAAACCTGGAAAAAAAACACAGAAAATTAAGTCTGTGTTGACATCTCCATTCCAAACCCAATGATGTGTATATATTAAAGATACTTTCCAGGGGCACCTGTGTGGCTCAGTCAGTTGAGCATCTGACTCTTGATTTCAGCTCAGGTCATGATCCCACGGTTGTGTGATCCAGTCCCGTGTTGGGCTCTGTGCTCAGTGGGGAATCTGCTTGAGATTTTCTCTCCTTCTGCCCCTCACCCAGCTCGTGCTCTCGTTCTCTCTCTCAAATAAATAAATAAAATCTTAAAAAAAAAAAAAACTTTCCATTGAGGAACTCTTTGCAAATCAAGAGTGTTATGTTTTATTTTTTTTTTAAAGATTTTATTTACTTATTTGACAGAGAGATAGAGAGAGAGCACAAGTAGGCAGAGAGGCAGGCAGAGGGAGAGGGAAAAGCAGACTCTCCACTGAGCAGGGAGCCCGACATGGGGTTTGATCCCAGGACCCTGGGATCATGACCTGAGCCGAAGGCAGCCTCTTAACTGACTGAACCACCTAGGTGCCCCTAGAATGTTATGTTTTAATTCTCAAAATAAAAGATCAAGAACAGTGACATTTACCAGGTTGCCACTTTGGGATATGGATGCAGTTGGTGACAAAAGACAAATTCTCTCCCCACTTTGGAAACTGCTTGATTTATTTGTACAACTTTTATTTCTTTTTTTTTCCTTTTTTTAAAATTTAAATTCAACTAAATAATTAAAATTGTTTGAACAAAAAAATGGCACTGTGGTTAAACTGCGTTTTACAGTTCAAAAATTAATGTATTATTTGTTTCAGGGGTATAGGTCTGTGATTCATCAGTCTTACATAATACCCAGTGTTCATTATAACACATACCCTTCCCAGTTACCCCATCCCTCCACTCCCCTCCAGCAACCCTCAGTTTGTTTCATATGATTAAAAGTCTCTTATGGTTTGTCTCCCTCTCTGGTTTCATCTTGTTTCATTTTTTCCTCTCTTTCCCCTATGATCCTCTGCCTTGTTTCTTAAATTCCACATGTCAGTGAGATCATATAACTGTCTCTCTCTGATTGACTTATTTCATTTGGCATAATATATAACTTTTATTTCTAATGGCTTAAACCACTACTTAAGGCAAGGAAACTGCAATCTTTTAATTCCAGTATATCAGGGTTATAAATATTTTTATTAATATGCCAGAGAAGGAATAGGTAGGCAATGAGAAGTAGCAGTGATTCTCATGGGCATCTGGGAACAAGTTGGGTGATAGAAATTCACTCACCCACCAAAGAAAACTAGGGTTGCATGCTACAGTGAGCCAAGTGACAAGATTACAACCAAGTGTTTCCTCTGCTCTGCTCCATCCTACTGTATTCCCCACTCTTTCCCACCACCATAGACAAAAGAATTCTACTTCTGGTTGCTAAGAACTAAGAAGGTCTTACAACCAATCCCAATTGTATACTGAGTCAAAATTTTCATCATGACCAAAAATGTCATTAATTTACTAATAATACAGAATCTCCATACCCAGATTTACATGGAGACCTTTCAAATTAAGCCAAAACTATTAAATCTTTCACCTAGACTCATGATAGGCAGCTCAAATTTCAGGAAAACAATCTATACCAAAAGGAAATGATTTAATTAGAGCCAGGAGAAATTATATCACTTGCAACCAAACCCTAATGAAAAGACTTGACTGAGCTTAACTGGAAATTTGAGGATCATCTTTCTTCATTTGGATAATATATTCAAGTCATGGTGTTTTACTCTATACAATCTAACAGGCAAAGTTATATAAGAGCAGAGTTTATTATTCTAAACCGAAATTTGCTATTTCTTACTGAAGAAAAAAAGAAAAGCTGCACATCATTCCCTTTAGGAAGCTTTAGGGTCCTGCACTTCAATTGGAATAGACAGATTTGAAAATCTTACAAACTATGATTTTAACTTTAATTTTTCTGACATCCCAAAGTCAGAGAGGGTATCAGTAAATCTCAAAACACAAAGAATTGTAATCCAGTCTAAGAAGCAAGTTAAAGAATATGCTAATTTTACATTTTAGAGAAAGGTGTAATACAAGAATCACTATTATGAAGAAATAATCCCTAGACATACCTTCTATACTCAGTTCAACCATTACTTGACTTCAAATTCTAAACATTTTATGCATTCAAAACCATATTTTTAAACACAGCGCCAAGTAGCAGGAATACTGTATTTTATATATGATCACTATAAAAAAGAACTAAGTGTCCATTATGTAAATTATGGAATAATACATGCTTGAAATAGATATTAATACCAAATATAAAAGATAAGCTCCCTGACTTCGTAAGACATCTTCTAAAATTAAAATACCGACACACAAACAAAGCAAAATATTCAAGAATGATTTGAACAAAGAAACATATTCCCAGAGCATAGTGCAGTGAAAAGATCAGTGTGTTGCACTGAAGACCTACAGCCGTCCTGCCTCCGAAGATTGCTAGCTATGTAGTCTTCAAAAGTTTGACCGAGTTCACATCCATAAAATGATGACAGGACCTTCTAAGTACCATAACTACATAATACTTAACTTCGGTGAAACATATGGAAGTAACAGGGCTCAATATATACAATGATGTAAAGTTAATTTATGTGTTTTGCTGAGATTGGAAGTTT
Organism: Neomonachus schauinslandi; assembly: GCF_002201575.2. Lineage (NCBI taxonomy): Eukaryota > Metazoa > Chordata > Mammalia > Carnivora > Phocidae > Neomonachus > Neomonachus schauinslandi. The sequence goes on along the minus strand of NC_058413.1, from coordinate 65,788,110 downwards.
ATCCTCATCTCCTTCACAATGGGTCATTCGTGAACGTTAATAAGTAGTTACTTGACTTCTGTTTCTGTCCTTCAACCAATAAAGCTCTTGCTGAGGTCCCCAATGGTCTCCTTGTCAATAGATTCAATAGATATGTTTAATTTTCACCTCTCTGACCCCTCAGTCATATCTAACACTGATGACCACTCTCTCCTCCTTTAAACACCTCTCCTGTTGGCTTTTGTGACAACTACGGTCTCTTGGGTTTTCTTCCTACCTGTCTAGCCATTTCTTCTCATTCTCATTTGTAAGCTCATCTTCCTCAACTCAGCCATTAAATGTTGGAATTTTGGGGCACCTGGTTGGCTCAGTTGGTTAAGCGTCTGCCATCAGCTCAGGTCATAATCCCAGGGTCCTGGGATCAAGTCCCACATGGGGCCCCCTGCTCAGTAGGGAGTCTGCTTCTCCCTCTGCCCCTTCTCTTCCCTCCCACCCTGTTCATGCTCTCTCTCTCTCTCTCTCTCTCAAATGGGTAAATAAAATCTTTAAATAAATAAATAAATAAATAAATAAATAAATAAATAAATAAATAAAATGAATGTTGGAATTTTCAAAGGTACAGCTCTCGGCCTTCATTCTTCACTCCAGACTCTTCTTAAACAGTCACACCCATGCCCAGGGCTTTAATGACCACCAAAATGCTGATAACTCCCAAGTGTTTTTTTAGAAGCCCAGACGCCCTCCCCATTTTCAGGTTCTGGACCTGTGTATCCAACTGCCTCTTTGGATATCTCACAGAGACTCTTCACGTGCTCAAAACCAGCATTTTCTTCCCCTTAAATCTTGCCCTGTATCCAGGGTTTCAATCACAATGACTGCCACCATCATCTATTCAATTATATAAGCCAGGAACTCAATTCATCCTCAAGACTTCTTTCTCTCCCACCCTCCTATCCAGTTCACCACCACAATCTGTAGATTTTACCTCTAAATAGCCTTTCAGTCTGTCTACTTCTCTCCACTTTTACTGCTACCAATTTAGACCAAGCTACCATTCACTCTCACTTAAGTTACTGTTCTAGGCATCCTTGACCCTCCAATTCATTCTCCACTTGGCAAACAAAGCAATCTTTTTCAAAACACAGACTTGATCACGTCATTCAACTCCTCCTTTAGCTCCATGCAAAAACACTTAACGGCCTTCAATCAGGCTTAAAATAAAGGCCACTATCCTTTATATGATTTACAAGGCCCTGCATCACCTGACCTGTTTCTCCAGCCTCCTTTAGAACACACTCACTCCTACACTTACAAAGCAGCCATTTTTACTTTCCTTCAATTCCTCAAGTCACCCCTTGCTCCCTCTCATCAACACACTCTTGTTTTTTCCTCTGCCAAGAACGTTGCCTCCCCTCCACTCCCTACCATACTGATCCATCTCATCTATTTAACTGCAACTCATTCTTCACACGTTAGCTCAAATCTCTTCTTCAGCAAATCTTGACACACATCCCCATCCTCGCCCTCAGTAAAAGTTCCCAGTGTACCATGCACCTCCTCCTTAGTAGCACTTACGAATTGTAAATTAATATTTATTTCTGTGATTATTTGGTTAATGTGTATCTCTCCCCCACTAGACTATAAAGTCCAAGGTTTTTGCTCACCATCAGTTCTCTGGTACCCAACACATAGAAGGTTTTCAAAATCACTCATAAATAAATTAAATATAAATTTATAAATATGGCAAATATTTTTTAATCCATAAAACTATTAATGCTTCTTCTGGAATTATTGTAACAGGAAAAAATAGGAGTGATGCAGGGGAAAGAAAAGAGGCATTTACTCCTATTTATTTTTGTCTTCTTAAGTCATTTGGTTAAAGCATAGGCAACGTCCCTAAATTACAATGACTTGATAGTAACAATAGTTTCCATTTCTGGAAAACCAAGGGCTCCATTGCTTACAGACATCTCAGTGTCACTTTAGGGGGACTCTTCTAAGAAACTATGCTTTTGATCAAGTCTAGTAAGATTTCTATAAGAAGCTGCCGGGTCTTCTTCCAACCACCCAGTTCCTTTTATGACCATCTCACTTAACACAACCCCAAAACATCAAGGGCAACCAAGGTAGCCTTTTCTTTGCATGAAGTCTGAGAAGGAGCCATTTGGGGTGGTTGTTTTTAGCTAACATTTATTGAGCACTTACTTTGTGCTAGTACCCAAGTTAATACATTAACTCCTTTAATCAAAATCCTCAGCTGGCCCCTTTCCCTCATTAAGGCAGTCAATAAAGAAACTGTCTCTGGGCATCCAACTTGAGCCTGCTGTGATTACCAGCTGGTTGCCAAGACAACATGGCCACTCCAGAGGATAGGGAAGGAGATTTTCCACCTCCCCACAAGCGGGTTAAGATCCAGCCCCCAGGGCCCTCGCCCCACATCGCTTACCCTCCTGGCTCAGCGACAGCAGCGTGGGCAGCACCTGCCTGCCCAGGTCTTGCACGGAAGGGACGATGGTGTCCAACATCACAGGTCTCCAGTTGGCTAGGTGCTCAGTCCTCGATGGGTCTCTTCTTTCTTTATATGGAGTTTGTACAAAAGTGATTTTCCCACCCTTCAATCCCCTCTCCTCAGAGCTTTGGATGTACCTTAAAAACAAAAATTACCAAATCTTGATTTTTTTTTTTTTCTTTCTTAAACGCTCTTTCTCGCTGTCCCTCCCACCATGTGCTGGCTCTGCCTGAGTGGCTCCCACCGCAGGAAGCCTGAGAGCTGTCCAGCACCAGTATGCAAATCCAAGCCCTTGGGGCCACCGAGAGGCCCAGTGAGAGGTTGAGCGGGAGCTAAGAGCTGGCAAGGAGGACTAAGGGAGGGCGAGGTGTGTTGCTAGGACGCGACAAAGGCTTGCTACGTTGCTAGAGTGTCAAAGCAAGGCCTTGGCCCCGCCTCCTATGATGGGTCGGGCGGGGCCCCACGTTGCCCGGGTGATTCCAGAGCTCCCAACAGAGAGTTGGGGTGTAACTTCACGTTTTTATCTTTGTTTTTTCTTTCCCTTCTTACCCTGGGCAGCGAAGAGACTTGCTCGCTTTTTAACCACCTTGGACCAATTTGGGAATACCTTTTAACCCTAGCGGTGGACATTTGAGTCCCCGGATCTGTGTGAGGGTTGCAGTTTGAACTGGACCTTGTTTCTCGCATTTGGTTTTCTTGGGCTCTCTTCCGAGGAAATGGAGAGCTGGAGGACTGGGGAGAGAAACTGACGTTTCTCTAATGACAGTCATTTTTTAATTCCCTGGACACTGCACGAATGTCATCCTACAGACTTGTTTTAATACTCTCCCCTCTGCTGATAATGAATTATCCCAAAGTGAACACACACATAAGCCCCACCCAGGTCAAGAAATAGAACCCTTGCACCCATCACTCACTACTCAAGATTAGGCAAGCTACCCTACCTCTCTGAGGTTCTCTACAAAAACTGAGAGTTAATAAAACAAAAGTCACACAAAGAGTTTTCCCAGAGTGTGTCCCACAGAATACTAACTTCTTATGGTATAAATAAATGATAAGTGGAAAAAGGAAGGGAGGGAGAGGAAGGAAGCCCTATCACCACAGAAACACCTCATTCCTCCTCCAGGCATTACTCCAACAAACATGATAAATTTGTTTTGCCTGTGTTTGAACTTTTGGAATCATATAGTATGTATTCTTTTGTGTGTGGCTCTGTCATTCAACTGTGAGATTCTCCATGGCTTCTGTAGTAGCAATTTGTTCATCTTCACTGTTGCATATTATTCCTGTGCATGAATATGGCACAATGTATTTATCCATTCCACTGCAGAGGGAACATTTGAGTTATTTCCATTGGGGGGCCAATAGGAACAATGTTGCTGCAAACATTCTTGAACAAAACTTTTGATGTACATACATACTCATTTCTTATGTATATACAATTAGGAGTAGATTACTGGGTCATGGGAAATGCAGATTTTAACACATAATGCCAAGCAGATTTCCAAAGTGACTGCTGCAATGGTGGTGGGAGGGAGAAACTTCTGGCACTTCATGTGAACAGAAACTAGGGATGCTGGACGGCCTGCAATGTACAGGACAGTCCTATACAATGAAGACTGTTCCATATTCTGCACTATGTTGAAATATCTCATCAGACTTCCATATAAGAAAAAAAAAAGGATGCTTATGAACCTAGAAAAAAACCCACTTTAAGTGCAAATACAAAGAAGTTTCTGCTTAATTTCAATATCACTTAATTTCCTAGAAACTCAAAATCCAAGTAAACCGGGGAATTACGGCTTTTTTTTTTCAGGATTTAAGATTATGCCTTTTTTTCAGGATTTAAGAAGAATTCTTCACTATTTAGGAAAACTATAATCATTATGATCAATGAGTCTGGTGGCTGTTGAGTAGTGATAGTGATTCTTCCTGTTGGTATAAGCATGTGGCAACTTCATTTGCCTTCCAGCATAGTCATGCCTAGACATGTATATATTAAAATATACATTACTTACATTATACTAGAGTTCGGACTTTATATTCTTTTTTTTTAAAGTAGGCTCCATGCTGGGAATGGAACCCAATGCAGGGCTTGAACTCACAAACCTGAGGTTGAGAGCTGAGCTGAGATCAAGAGTTAGATGCTTAACCTACCAAGCCACACAGGTGCCCCCTTTATAGTCATTTTTAAATGGTATGGATAAATAAGCTGAATTATCCATAAACCTCACTTCAGGATAGTAACAAGGCATTCAGGCAAAATATTTGTTATAAAAAGGAATCATTGTGTCTAATAGGCCTGAGAACCTCTGTGCTAAAAAAGACAAGCTCCATAACTCAGCTTTTCTCTCTCTACCTTCTACTAAGAAGCTCAGAACTAGGTTTTAGGCCTTGCATAAGCTAGTTTCTTGGAAAAATAATTTCCTCCCACTCTCTCTTTTACCACCTGCCTCCTGTCCTTAGTCTATGATGGTGTTTAGTCTTCAAGCACTTATCTTTGCAGAATAGGCTGTCTTAAATTATTTGGGGGAAATAAGGGAGGAATGGAGCAGCGGCAAACAATAGGCAAACTCTTTTGTGACAGTTGTCCTGACAATTGCTGAGCAAGCTAATTTTTAGTGGTCATATCAGCATTATTATTCAATCTTAAGATAATGAAATTGAAAAAATATATATTCTTTAGAATAATAGATTGGATTGACTTAAACATGATGATGATACTTCTAGTCTCCAGAAAAGCTGTCTTCAGTTTCAAAAAATGGTTATGAATGACTGCTGATTATTAGTGAATTATAGATGACCAAAGAAGGATCTACAAATGATGAAGGCAAAGACCATTCTTTCAACATCTTTTCCTTTTACCAAAGGTATCTTGACAAAAGAGGCTGTGGAAACACACATGACCCAGTGTTTACTAGCAACTTGAATGAGCTATAAACATGTATCCTGAAAAGAAATACCCTTTAGTTGATAACAAAGCTCAAGCAAACATTGCAATTCCACTGCTTAGAATTTGCTCTTTGGATACACCTGCATGATACAGACAGATATATATATATATGAAACATTGTTTGTAATGCTAATTATTAGAATTAACCTAAGATAATCATCACAGGGAACTAGTTAAATCATAAATTGTACTTTGGAATACATGTTGAAGAGTTTGCTTAAAAGAAAGCTGTTCAGGGCGCCTGGGTGGCTCAGTTGGTTAAGCGACTGCCTTCGGCTCAGGTCATGATCCTGGAGTCCCGGGATCGAGTCCCACATCAGGCTCCCTGCTCGGCAGGGAGTCTGCTTCTCCCTCTGACCCTCTTCCCTCTCGTGCTCTCTGTCTCTCATTCTCTCTCTCTCAAATATATAAATAAAATCTTTAAAAAAAAAAAGTCTGTGTTCCCTCTCTTGCTGTCTCTCTCTGTCAAATAAATAAATAAAATCTTAAAAAAAAAAGAAAGCTGTTCATTTATGTGCTGATATTTTAAAAGTTTCAAGATGTATTAAGTGAAAACTTGTTGCAGAATAGTATTAATAATATGATACTATTGTTTCAAGTATATATATACATGTTTATAAATTCATAGAATATTTGAGGAAAGATACATAAAAATATTAATAGTGGTTATTTTTGGATAGTGTGGAGTTGTGTATGGAGAGGGAGGAGTTCAGAGAACTTTTAGGTTAACTTTTCTCCTTTATTTACTGTTTACCAAGAGCATGGATTATCTTAGTAGTAATATTTTAAAGATAATTTGCCAAAGAAAGAGAAACAGAAGACAGAGAGAGGTAAAAGCAGAGTGCCGGGATTTATGAAAACACTGAAGGAAACAAACAGGGCCAAAATTTTCCAAGGTACTTTAATATACATACACTTTTCTGCAAGCTTCAGTTCACCTTGCAAAACCCAATTGAATGGGCAGTCACTTTTACCCAGACCCCAAAGCATACACAATATTCAGTGGCTTGTATTAAAGGCAACTTGGAAACCTATTAAAAAAGAAAATATTTGTGGGGTGCCTGGGTGGCTCAGTAGTTAAGCATCTGCCTTCGGCTTGGGTCATGATCCCAGGGTCCTGGGATCGAGCCCCGCATCGGGCTCCCTGCTCAGCGGGAAGACTGCTTCTCCCTCTCCCACTCCCCCTGCTTGTGTTCCCTCTCTCGCTGTCTCTCTCTCTGTCAAATAAATAAATAAAATCTTAAAAAAATAAAAATAAAAAATAAAACATTTGTAATATTCTTTTTAATATTATACAACACAGAATAAAAGTTTTCAATAAATAATTTAACCCACATCTATTAAGTATCTAATATGTGTCAAGCACTTTGCTAGTTGGTAAGAGGAATACAGCAGAAGAAAATCCCTACACCATTCATTTGCCATTTAACAAATATTTATTGAAGAAAGTTCTAAAATCAGGATTGGATTCCTAAGTCAATGTGTAAATTGAAAATTCAATAAATGAGCAAAATTACTCTAGAAATACCTTCTTAGGAAGGCACCATGTTAGAGACCCAGATAGCATCACTTGGTTCATAGACCCAATACAGCCAGTTTTTCTCTCCAGTTTTGGATCAGATCATTTTCCTGTGAGCATGTAATGAAGCAACTGGTTTATGATGAGGAAAGCAGTCTTGTCTGAAAAATTTAACCAAATAGTAGAATTGCACTCAGCACAGTGAGATGCCATGATAGGTACTCGGGAACTGAGATAGACTGAAAATATACCAGATGCATATCTCCAATCCCTTGCTTACTCAAGGGCTTATGCAGAAATGGACTTGTGGTGGATTTCTACCACATTAACTTAGCTAAGATGGAACTGCATTTCCCAGAATTCCCTTCCCTGTATGGCTCTAGGATAAGGTTAGTAAAAAGAGAAATTTGTGTGAGATTTGAAAGGCAGAAGTAAAGCTGAAGACATTTTTATGTTCTGAAGATCATTGTAGGGCCAGACACTGATCTGCTGGCTCACCATGTAGGCATGGGCCAGCAGCCTGGCCTGCACTCTCCAGCTCCCACCAGATCTCCTCCTTCAGCTCCTCTGAATCCTCAAGTAGGTGCATGTTCAACAGTGTGGCCAAAGGCACCACCTTATCCTATAGGTCACATGTATCACTGAAGTTAGATACAATGAGAGACAAATACAAGTCCCAATTTGTTCCTACAGGTTCTAGTTTGTCCTCATGGGTTCCAACTTATCCTCACCAATCCCAATCATTTTTTTATTCTCCCCCATTTCATGACCGTCTTTCCTTCCTGACTGTTGTTCCTGCTGACTTCAGGCCCAACACCAGACATAGACTGCTTCAGAAGCCCCTACAATTATGTAAGGGCTAACGCCCATAGCAATCCCATATTCTTCATCATTCATAGGGCTTCTGATTCTGCTTCCTAAGTAAACTCTAACTGATACAGGACTAGTGGTTAGTTGTTAGAGAATTAAATTATTCTTTTTCAGCTTTACTTAGACTCGAAGTCATATAAATTGTGCACTGCAACTCTATTATAAAAATACATTAACACTCAGGTTAGAGGTATGAAGACAATAGAATGGGATTACAAGGAGAGAAATATTACTTAAAACTGAAATGATTTGTCTGAATGCTAAGCAAAGAGGTTTGAGCTTTATTTGGAAGTTGTAGATAGTTCCTAAAGGCCTTGGACTAAGACGACCTGATCACTCACAGAGTATATATTCTCCAGTACTGTATTAGGATGAGGTTCATATTTCACCACATGATATAAATAATCTGTATTTCAGATGGCAACTAAAATCAGAGAAATTTCTGAGGGAAATTTCTGGCCACAGGATGATTAATGTCACTGACAATGACACCTGTTTATAGACTTCTGAGAGATGAAACAGCAAAGATACAATACAATTGAAAAAAGGTAAATTAGCTACTGTGACAAATGAGAATATTTTGAGAATAAGTTATAAAATGATCACCCAAAAAGGAAATGTAGCAAAACTCATCAAATCAGACTACTTGAAAACAGAGCATTTCAAGTAATAGATAGCACACTGTCACCAGTCTGCCTGGACTATCCACAGGATAAAAGTCATACAATAGGACTTCCCATGTTTAATAGATGTGACCTCAATGAATAATAAATATGATAATAATACCCATGTATATAACATTATCTATTTGTGAATAGAAAGTTGATATTTATGCTATAATCATTTGCCCCGCCCCTCTTATAAACATTTTGTGACTTTTTTCTATTTCACATGTGCTAAAATGGAAAATTTGGCATGAGCTAACACCTAATATTAGCATAAATAATTTGTATGGCTGAAAAAACTATATTTCTGAGCTTCAATTTTTCATTGATAAAAATAGGAATAATAATGATAAATACTAATAGAGGAAATTCCCATATTTTAAAAGAAAAAATGGGAAAAACTAACATAAGAAAGATTTTTTTGGCTTCCAAAAATCCTAAACTTGCCGTTACTTGTCCAATTTCACTATTATACCATTCTACATAGGCAAAACAAAATGTGTATTCTATGGACAAAGGAATACTTCTTGATTTTTTTAAAATGAAGACTACTAATCAATAAGCAAATTCTGAAAAGAATTGAAATGTAGATGATTTTAGGCAATGTGTGATAAGGTAGTTAGCCAACTCACCTCACACAAAGATTAATTTAAAATGGATTGTAGAACTAAATCTAGAAGTAAAAACTATAAAGCCTCCAGAAGCTTTTAAAACATGTTTTCAAACATAAGGGAGAAATCTTGTGATATTCAGGTTAAGCATATATTTCTTAGGACACAAAAAGCATAAATTATTGAAGTTAAAAATGTGATAAATGGGACTTTATCAAAATTTAAAAGTTTTGCTCTTCAAAAACACCATTAAGAAATGAAAAAGAAAGACACAGAACAGGAACAACAGCTCCACAACCCCCTTGATTCCTACCCATTTCCAAGTCTTAGTTTCCCAGTTCCCATTACTCCATATGCTTCCTAACCATCTTCCAATAATTCCCTTCTCCTTAAGATAGCTCAAGTCAATATCTGTAGTCTTGTCTGCTTACAACTTTGTAAAACAACTAAAAGTCAGACTAGTGTGGTGGCATACAATGAGGCTATACATCTTCCCATCCCATTATCAGAGAATAAACTTGAGCATTAAGGAGAAACACTTAAATCCTAGCTTTAGTTAGTCAGGTGGCTTAAGCAGAGCCATGTGCATTTAATGTGAGGGTCCTTTGAAATGAAAACCAGAAAAAGAAAGGGGCAAATGCCAGTAGGAAGATTAGACATTTCTAATGTAGATTAGATTGTGTAGTCCTAGAATAGAAATCAGTCCTCATAAGAGCATACTAATTTGAGGTATTTTAGGAGAAAACCACTTGCAGCTGGGAACCACTCAATGGATTCCCCTTGCTCTCCCCCACTTTACAGAACCTCTCTGCCTGCAGAGAAAAATGGGGGAGAAAAGAAGGACCACGTGTATACATCTAATGAGTAGATTATGCAAGAGAATTTATGAGACACAAAAGAAACTAGGGGTTAAAACTTCTTTATTCTGTGGATTGGAGAGTGGCTTGTTCAAAAGACAAAGAAACAAGGAGGATCTCTCCTGAGATATTCTGTTCCTTTATGGCTTATGCAGTTAGGTCTAGCTCTGCTCTTGTACACGGCAAGGGAGTTAACTAGACCAAAAGCCTAATGCCTGCTCCCTGGCTATGGACTCCATATGATTTTGAAACAGTAAGTTGACCTGTTAGTTAAGAACAACATAAAGTTCTGTAAAGGTCTAATGTGTACTCAGAGAGAAGACTGCATTTGGTACAGGGAAACAGAACTCTACTCCATGACTGCTGACAGCTTATCAAGTCTTTCTTTCATGGATCATGCCTTTGGCATATCTAAAAAGTCATTGTCACACCTAAGGTCATTAAGATTTTCTCCTATGTTGTCTTGTAGGAATTTCAGTTTCATACTTTGTATTTAGGTCTATTATCCATTTTAGGTTAATTTTTGTGATGGGTATAAAGTCTGTGTCTAGATTCTTTTTTGTGTGTGAATGAGCAGTTGTTTTGGCACCATTTGTTGAAGAAACTATCTTTGCTCCCTTGTATTGCCTTTGCTCCTTTGCCAAAGATCAGTTGACTGTATTTCTGTGGGTCTATTTCTGGGCTCTCTGTTCTGCCTCACTATCTATTTGTCAATTCTTTTGCCAATACCTCACTGTCTTGATTACTATAGCTTTATAGTAAGTGTTGGAGTTGGACACTATCAGTCCACCAACTTTATTCTTTTTTGACATTGAATTGGCTCTTCTGGGTCTTTTGCCTCTTCATATGGACTTTAGAATCAGTTTGTTGATATCCACAAAGTTACTTGCTGGTATTTTAATGGGATTGCATTAAATCAATACATCAAGTTAGGAAGAACTGACATCTTGACAACATTGTGTCGTCCTATCCATGAACATCCTATTTTCATACTATTTCCTTTTCTTGTCTTATTGCATTAACTAGGACTTCCAGTACAATTGAAAAGGAGTGGTGAGAGGAGACATCCTTGTCTTGTTCCTAATCTTAGCAGGAAAGCTTCTAGTTTTTTACCATTAAGTATGATGTTAACTGTAGGGTTTTTGTAGGTGTTCTTTATCAAGTTGAGGATGTTACCCTTTACTCCTAGTTTGCTGAGAATTATTATTATGAATGGATGTTGAATTTTGTCAAATTTTTTTCTATACCTATTGAAATGATTATGTGATTTTTCTTCTTTAACCTATTGATGTGATGGATTACATCATTTGATTTTCAAATATTGAACCAGCCTTAAATACCTGGCTTAAATCCCACATGGTCATGGCATATAATTCTTTTTATACATTGTTGAATTCATTCACTAATATCTTTTTGAGGATTTTTGCATCTGTGTTCATGAGAGATGTTGATCTGTAGTTTCTTTTCTTGTAATGTCTTTGTCTGGTGTTAGGGTGATGCTGGCCTTAAAATGAGTTAGGAAGTATTCCCCCTGCTTCTATTTTCTGGAAGAGACTGTAGATAATCAGTATAATTTCCTCATTAAATATTCTATTGCAGGGCACCTGGATGGCTCAGTCATTAAGTGTCTGCCTTCTGCTCAGGTCATGATCCCGGGATCCTGGGATCGAGCCCCGCATCAGGCTCTCTGCTCAGCGGGAAGCCTGCTTCTCCCTCTCCCACTCCCCCTGCTTGTGTTCCCTCTCTTGCTGTCTCTCTCTCTGTCAAATAAATAAATAAAATCTTTTAAAAAAAATTCTGTTGCAGACCTCACCAGTGAACTCAGTAGGCCTGGTGCTTTCTGTTTTGGAAGATTATTAATAATTTACTTTCTTTAATAGATATAGACCCATATAGATTGTCTATTCTTCCTTTTGTTTTTCTCCAAATTGACTCCCAAGTTTTGAAGGACTTTTATCTACCACTATCTTTTCCATTTTTCTCAAACCCCAAGTACAAATACCACATGAAGGAAATAAAATTCCAAACAAGAAATATATATTATAGTTGTTCTAAGCAGCCTCATTAGTTATGCAATTTCCTTTAAATATACAATACATACCTAGTATTCTAATAGTTATCAGTCATTTCAGCATTCAAAAGAAGGCCAAAAGGTATGACAATTTGATTGTTCTTTGAAGCTGGTATATGATGGTAGGTCACTTCATCAATGAGTGACCCTGGCTGATACCCCACCTGGTAGATTTTAATAATTTGATTTCTGATACTTAGTGAACACTTAGTATATGAGTTTTATGTAAATTAACTCATTTGTACCTTACAATGTGCCTCTAAGGTAGATACCATTGTCACTTCATTTTACAGATGAGAAAACTAAGACACAGAGAGGCAAAGTAAGTTGATAAAATCACATCAGTAAGTAAATGGTAAAGCCAGGTTTTGAACCCCAGTTACGTGGCTCTAGAGGCCATTACCTTGACCACTTTAAATGATTCAGTTTTATTGTCCTCTACGCATCCTTGCAAAAACAAAAAGCAAAGCAAAACAAAACAAAACAAAAAACAGAAAACAGAAAACAGAAACAAAAACACAACTTTGTGTCTTTGGGAAAAGAAACTGCTAGTGCTGTTGTGATCTAAGAAAACTGTGGCTCCTGGTTGGAAAATATTAGGTTTTTATCAATTAAATAAAGTTGAATCTGGTGATGGCTCAGATGTCTAATACATATTAGTCCACAATGGGTTCTAAATGGAAAAAAAAGGAACAGTAGTTCCTGAAACTGCTTCAGTGAGTGTTTGAGCCAGAACATGTATAAGTAAATTTTATTTCACATTTAAACTTATTGTCTGACAGAGGCAATTAAATTTCTCTTTCATCTCTGCATTTGCCAAAGGGAAATTAAAATGGAGTTCTTTGGTCAAATAAGCTAGAAAAACATCAAGTTAAACAAATTTAAATAGGTTTCTTTACTGAGGGTTTTGCAGAGACTTTAGTATGTAACTACATAGTAACATGAATTTTAAGAGGTGGGAAGATTATGCTGTGTTTCTTAAACTATTTGATCATAGAAGCTTTTCTTCACAGCATCTAGCAGACTTAGTGTTTTATGGTATGCATATTAAAAAAATATTATGCCATATTCAATAAATTCATATTCCATATGATACTCATATATCATATTCAAAAAACTGGGAATAAACTGAGTCTTGGAAAGTATCATTCCCTAGTGAAAACAAAGCCCAAAACACCTCTCATACCTCAATTTCTTCCTTTGTGGATCCTTCTGAAACTCTAAAGTTGGAAGCTACTAGGGAAGCTTAATCAGGGAAGCATTCACATCTCCACAAAGCATACTGTCTTCATATCTTGTTCACCCCTTCAAAAAAAAAAAATCTATTGAGCATCTACTATTTGCTAACAATTAAAAAGATAGTTCCTGACCTCAAGAAGTTGACGGTCTATCCGGTTAAAAAGACAAGTAAATAGGCACTAATAATTTAGCATGATTAGATGCCACAGAATGCTATAGGAGAAAAGAAAAGATTATCTAGTCTTGAGGAGTTAAAGAAGGCTTCTCAGGGAGAGTGATATCAAAGCTGAGACCTAAGGACGGATTACAGGAACAAAGGGAATGGAAGAAGAGCATATCATGCAGAACAGAAAAACACATGCAAAGACCCCTTCAAACCATACACACACAGAATATGAGCAAGTTGGGGTGGGGAAGATGAGTATTAGGAAATAAAGCTGAAGAGGTAAGGAGGATCTCTAATGAATCCCTACTTCATTCTGAAATCGAGAAATTGAAGTATATTAAGCTAGGAATTGAGATGATCAGATTTACATATTATACAGATCACTCCAACTGCAGTGTGGCAAACAGGTTAGAGGAAGGAAGGATTCAAAGCAGCAGAGAGACTCTTTAAAAGACTCTCTCCAGGAAGGGTTTACTTCCTATTCAAAATGTCATCAGTGCAACAGCAGCAGCAATGGCAGCACCACCTGGAAGCCCGGAAGTGCCGGCCCATCCCAGGCCTACTGAATCAGAATCTACATTTATAAGGGCCCCGGAAGATTTGTTGGTACAGTAGAGTTTGAGAGGTACTGGCCTAAACTGCACAGTAGATGCAAAAATAAAGAAGTAAACACATTTAAGAACTATTTGGAGGAAGACATAATAGTACTTAGCATAACCATGGATTGGGTAGGGCAAGGAGAAAAGAGAAATCAGTAAGGTAAAGAAGCCTGATAGAAATTAATGCAATTTCCTAAGATAAGGGACACTGGGAACAGAGAGACAGAGGAAAGAGATGAGTTCTGTTTTGTATACAGTTGATCCTTGAACAACATGGGTTTTAACTGTGCAGATCCATTTATATATGGATTTTTAAAAATAAATACAATACAGTGCTGCAAATCTAATTTCCTGATTATTTTTTATGATTTTCTTAATAACATTTTCTTTACTCTAGCTTACTTTATTCTAAGAATATAGTATATAATACACATAACATACAAAATATGTGTTAGTCAACTGTTGACAGTATGGTTTCCAGTCAATAGTAGGCTATTAGTGGCTAAGTTTTTGGAGAGTCAACATTTATAAGTTTTCAACTTTTATTTGACCGGGGGTAGGGGGGCTTGGTGCCACTAACCCCTGCATTATTCAAGGGTCAGCTAAAAATCAGTATATTTTTAAGTTCCTATAGGACATGAAGCTTTTCAGGAAACAGCTGGAAGTAAAACTCTGGAGTTGAAAAAAGAGATCTGGAGTCATCAGAATGTGTTGAAATAGATTAGATCACTCTAGAGCTGCACTTTCTAATATGGTAGCCTCTAGCCTCATGTGAGGACATGAAATGGGATTACTGTGACTGAGAAACTGAATTTTAAAATTTTATTTATTTTTAATTTAAATTTAAAAGTCGGGGCCCCTGGGTGGCACAGTCGGTTAAGCAACCGACTCTTGGTTTTGGCTTAGGTCATGATCTTAGGGTCATGAGATCGAGTCCCGAGTCGGGCTCCTTGTTCAGTGGGAAGTCTGCTTCTCCCTCTGCCTGCCACTCTCCCTCTCCCCCTCTCTGTCAAATAAATAAATAAAAATCTTTAAAAACAAAAATAAAATAAAATAAAAGATTTTATTTGACAGAGAGACACAGCAAGAGAGGGAACACAAGCAGGGGGAGTGGGAGAGGGAGAAGCAGGCTTCCCACAGCGCAGGGAGCCTGATGCAGGGCCCGATCCCAGGACCCTGAGATCATGACCTGAGCCAAAGGCGGAATGCTTAACAACTGAACCACCCAGGCACCCCTATAAATAAAATCTTTAAAAAAAAATAAAAATAAAAATAAAGGGAACATTGATACAGGCAGAATCCCTGAGAAGTTAAATCAGGATGGGCTTTGAAATGAAGATGAGCCTTGGACAGCTAGAGAGAGCACTCCATCCCCAGTGACAGGAAGAATGGAGAAAAGGATAGGTACAGATGTTGGGCTGCAGAAAGTGGCAAACATTCCCATCTGATAATGTCTACTTTCTCAGAAAGTGACCGGTTGTCAGCTGATGAGAGGGATGTAATGAGTAGGAAATATATAAAGAGATCAGGAGAATTTTAAAAATTGTCATGGGACTTCTGGTGTCCTTTTAGGGATGCAGAAACCTGGACAAAGAGATGCTGCCAAACTTACCATGAGCAAACAAACAAACAACAAATTCAGAACTTTCTTTAATCCATCCAAGTGTTGAGGTTGCCCGGTAACCAACAGAGAGACAAGATGTGACACTGGCTTATCTAGACAAAGCTGAACAAGAAGAGAAGTTCAGCTAAGATGATTGGTTAGAAAGGGTGAAGCCTCTGGAGCTGCAAACACAGGGAGTCTCAACACTCTTATGAGCTTTTCCTCCATGAACCAACTGGGTGGTCACACAAAAGGTTTGGAGAATACTGGGAAGGTCTCCTTATTGTGCAAAACTTGGGAGAGGAACAGTAGCCCTTGCTGGAGGACTTGCTGCAATAGCTTGCTAGGACTCTCCACTCCTATCTTCGAGGGAACAAAAGCCTTAATTTGTGGCAGACAAAAACTGTCACTCTTAGGGCACTTGTAAAGAGAGGGCCAAGAGAAGAGAATAGGAGGGAAAAAAAAAAATCTATCCCAGGTACAGAGGCAGAAAAATGTGTTGGGCTTAGAACTATGCTAGTGGAGGCAGGAGCACTGAGAAAACCCACACCCCCAAGAGCCAGGGATGGTGACTGCCTAAGAGTGAGTCTTAATTAGAACAGAGAACATCTCCACCCCAACTCCCAATCCCCACTGTCAGTTAACTAGCACCAAACAAAAATTAACTTGTAAGACTTTCTCTGAGGTGCAATAAAAGCTTCAAATCTAAATGTGAGAGTGGAGAAAAGTAAACCTCTGGTAAACTACCCCTACCCCAAAATACAAAGTACCGTTAGAGAAATTTTAAGCCTGTGGTACACTGACAGTAATCTCAAACCCAGCCCAATTACTAACTCTATACTAAAGGCCTAGTAGAAGGACAGGTGTGCTTATTTCCAGGCACACAAATTATTTATCTCAGTCTCTATGCTACAGTAGATGTCTGGCTTTCAAAAAAACAAAACAAAAAAATGATAAAGAATACAAAAGGTCCAGAAAATACTAGAAAGGAGCCCTGGGTGGCACAGTTGGTTAAGCATCCAACTCTTGTCTTTGGCTCAGGTTGTGATCTCAGGGTTGTGAGACTGAGCTGCACGTTGGGCTTCATGCTCAGCAGGGAGCCTGCTTGAGATTCTCTCTCCCTCTCCTTCTGCTCCCACCCTCCGCTCACGCAAACGCTTTCTCTCCCTAAAATAAATAAATCTTTAAAAAAGAAAATACTAGACAAGAAAAGACCCCGAATAGCCAGAGGAATGTTGAAAAAGAAAAGCAAAGCTGGTGGCATCACAATTCCGGACTTCAAGCTCTATTACAAAGCTGTCATCATCAAGACAGTATGGTACTGGCACAAAAACACACACAGGGATCAATGGAACAGAATAGAGAGCCCAGAAATGGACCCTCAACTCTATGGTCAACTCATCTTTGACAAAGCAGGAAAGAATGTCCAATGGAACAAAGACAGTCTCTTCAACAAATGGTGTTGGGAAAACTGGACAGCCACATGCAGAAGAATGAAACTGGACCATTTCCTTACACCACACACAAAAATAGACTCCAAATGGTTGAAAGACCTCAATGTGAGACAGGAGTCCATCCAAATCCTAAAGGAGAACACAGGCAGCAATCTCTTCGACCTCAGCCGCAGCAACTTCTTCCTGGACATATCACCAAAGGCAAGGGAAGCAAGGGCAAAACTATTGGGACTTCATCAAGATAAAAAGCTTTTGCAAAGCAAAGGAAACAGTCAACAAAGACAACCGACAGAATGGGAGAAGATATTTGCAAATGACATATCAGATAAAGGGTTAGTATCCAAAATCTATAAAGAACTTCTCAAACTCAACACCCAAAGAACAAATAATCCAATAAAGAAAGAGGCAGAAGACATGAACAGACATTTCTGCAAAGAAGACACCCAAATGGCCAACAGACACATGAAAAACTGCTCAACATCACTCAGCATCAGGGAAGTACAAATCCTCAATGAGATACCACCTCACACCAGTCAGAATGGCTAAAATTAACAAGTCAGGAAACAACAGATGTTGGCGAGGATGTGGAGAAAGGGGAACCCTCCTACACTGTTGGTGGGAATGCAAGTTGGTGCAGCCACTCTGGAAAATAGTATGGAGGTTCCTCAAAAAGTTGAAAATAGAGCTACTCTATGATCCAGCAGTTGCACTACTGGGTATTTACCCCAAAGATACAAATGTAGTGATCCAAAGGGGTATGTGCATCCCAATGTTTATAGCAGCAATGTCCACAATAGCCAAACTATGGAAAGAGCCAAGATGTCCATCTACAGATGAATGGATAAAGAAGATGTGATATATATATATATATATATATATATATATATATATATATATATA
>NC_058413.1:65666285-65770105 GCF_002201575.2 Neomonachus schauinslandi | reverse complement strand
ATATATATATATATATATATATATATATATATATATATATATATACACAATGGAATATTATGCAGCCATCAAAAAAACGAAATCTTGCCATTTGCAATGACGTGGATGGAACTAAAGGGTATTATCCTAAGCGAAATAAGTCAATCAGAGAAAGACAAGTATCATATGATCTCGCTGATATGAGGAATTCAAGAAACAAGACAGAGGATCATAAGGGAAGGGAGGAAAATATGAAACAAGATGAAACCAGAGAGGGAAACAAACCATAAAAGACTCTTAATCTCAGGAAACAAACTGAGGGTTGTTGGCGTGGTGGGGGGGTGAGAGGGATGGGGTGGCTGGGTCATGGACATTGGGGAGGGCATGTGCTATGTGAGTGCTGTGAATTGTGTAGGACTGATGAATCACAGACCTGTACCTCTGAAACAAATAATACATGGTATGTTAAAAAAAAAAAAAAGAGGATAGTAGGAAGGGAGAAATGACGGGGGAGAAATTGGAGAGGGAGATGAACCATGAGAGACTATGGATTCTGAGAAACAAACTGAGGGTTTTAGAGGGGAGGGGGTGGGGGGATGGGTTAGCCAGGTGATGGGTATTAAGGAGGGTGCGTATTGCATGGAGCACTGGGTGTTATACGCAAACAATGAATCATGGGACACTACATCAAAAACTAATGATGTAATGTATGGTGACTAACATAACATAATAAAATAAAACAATTAATTAATTTTTAAAAAGAAAATACTGGAAATTTAAAACTCAGTCATAGAGATGAAGAATGCCTCCACCAGCTTATTAGTAGACTTAACAAGCCAAGGAAAAATTTAGTGTACTTGAATATAGGTCTGTTGAAAATTACCAAACTGAAACACAGAGAGAGAAAAACGTGAAAATAAACAGAAAAGAGCTGTGAGACAAAATCAGTGGTCTAACACACACATAACTAGAATCATAGAAAGAACGAGACAGGGATGCCTGGGTGGCTCAGTTGTTAAGCATCTGCCTTTGGCTCAGGTCATGGTCCCAGGGTCCTGGGATGGAGTCCCACATCGGGCTCCTTGCTCAGCAGGGAGTCTACTTCTCCCTGTGCCTGCCACTCCTGCCTGTGCTCTCTCTCTCTGACAAATAAATAAAATCTTAAAAAAAAAAAAAAGAACGAGACAAAAAATTGAAAGATAATACTGACCAAGAATTTTCCAAAATTAATTACAGACATCAAATCACAGATCCAAGAAGCTCAGAAAACACTAAGCAGGACTAAAAAAAACAAAAACATAATAAAAAACGACTTAGGCAAATCATTTGTAAACCGTTGAAAACAAAAGACAAGGGAAAACCTTAAAAGCAGCCAGAGGATAAAATAATGGTTGTGGTGAATGAGATAAAAGTTTATCAGAAAATATAAGTTAGAGATTGTGGTTACAGGTTTTCTTATACAACATTCACTGCCTTTTACAAAAAAAAAAAAAGGCACATATATTGGACTTATTCAGAATTCAGGTTGATAGGTGATAGAAGGTGATAGAAAAGGAATGGGACAAAGGTACTGAGATACTGAATATGTCAAATAATCAGTTGAAGTAAAAAAATGTCTGAAAACATCTAACTCTACAGGCCACAATGTAATGCAAAATATTATCTCACTATACTTTCAAGAAACAATATTTTTAGTGAAATTAATTTTTTATTTCCTTTTAATGTTGAGCAAGAAAGGATGCAATACATGGTAAATTGTGAAGGAGGATAACATTCTGTGGTTTTCCCAAAGACTAATTAGAGATTAGATTGATTTCAATATTTAAGTAACGAAAGGATCTTTTAAATCATACAAGAATTGGTAAGCAGCAGACACGACAATTCTGCCAACATTATAAGGCTCTTTAAACATAGCCACCACTGAAATAATAGTCCTTCTCTCCATTTCCATTAATGCAGGCCAGAGATCAAGTAAGGAAGATAAAGTACATAAGCCTAACCAATTTCACATGCTTTTAGTCTAGATTTAATACCTGACGACTATTGTAACGATCATAGGAAAAACCCTGAAATCAATATAAACTAGCTTCAATAACAAAACAAATCTCAGTTAAGAAAAATAGAATCTATAAAGAGAAAATGCACATAATGAAACCAAAGGAGATATCCTCAAATGTCACCAACAAATGTTCATAATTCCATGACCTGATGCATTATTAAGATACCACTGAAAATCTAAACTAAGACTAAAATAATACCCAAAAAAATATGCTAAAGACCACCACTCTAAGTTATGCAGTAAGTGTCTTAGTCTATAAATGTTGTCTTTTTGAACTATGGATATTTTCTTGGAGTACTGAGAATTCAAACAGAAACTCCAACTTGCCAAACATATATACATGATTCTCAAGAGAGAAACTGTATCAAACCTTAACATGCAAAACAAATCATCTAAGCTCATACAGACCTATATATTCTAAGACCTCAAACAAACTGGTGTAACATTAACCTTACCTGGGTTCATGTGTTCTAAAGACCACTGACTTTTCCTTCCTCCAAATTTGTATTTAAATTCCAGTTAGTTAACATACAGTATATTAGTTTCAGGTGTAGAATTTTGTGATTCATCACTTACATACAACACTCTAAAGACCCTGTTTCAACAATGTGTCCCTGCCAAAATAATCCAAGACTAACTCTAGCTCCCAAAACCCCCTCCCAATTCTTCCCATTTGAGATGCCCTGCTGTTCTCTTAGTGTACACTCTCCCTTGCTACAGCATCCTAATAAATCTAACTTTGAGTAAGAGTTTATGCCTAGTGGTCTTTGTATTATAGACCTTAATAGGTTTTAGGTTCCCCTGAGATCCTTGGTATCATGGTGTGGACCATCAACTAGTAGCAGTGTGCACGTCTGAACCCCCTTTAGCTTCCCCTTGCTCAGAGTCAATCTTGAGCTGAAATTACATTCCAGTTATTTCAATGAGTTATTCAGTGTTGAGTTTTGGGTTTTGTCCTGGGAAGAAATTCCCCTGGGACTCCTTGGCTAGCTAATTAGATATTTAATCATTTTCCTTGGTAAAGGTCTGACAAATCTTTGATTTATCATTGGCCATTTTGCCTGTCTATTGTCTATAGTACTGTTGCATGTCCAAAAAAGAAGTTCATGGACAGTTAAAGATCCATTAAATCTGTCTTCCAAACTTCCCTCTGAAGGACTCATGAATTCACGAGGTCTTAATAATCTGGCATCATTTAGGCAAACTTCTTAAAATTTAACCTTTTTAAGACCATATAAGAATGCTCTTTAATCTTGTCTGTGTGAAATATTGGCTTTAGGAAAGATACTCTCTTAATATTCCACTTGCCAGGAGGCTGTTGAGCAATGACCCTAGAGACTCACACAAGCAAAACTTTCCCTTTCAACCTAAGTCAGCCTGGTTGTCTTATGGCTCATCAGCAAAACACTTGAGCTACCTCTTGGCAGAATTCTGACCTCTATGTTCTCATTTTTGCACATACCTTTCTCAATGACAAATTCACCAAAGGCAATTTGGAATTACAAGTGGCCACTTAGGGAAATTTTTGACATGAACAAAATTGTTTATTTGAGAAGCACCCTAAATCAGAAGAGGAATGAATCAGATAATAAGGGATTTTTTAAAAATCTACAGAAGCTCCTGTGCTAATTGGTTTATATTAAATACCCACATAAATTTAAAGAAATAATTCAAGAAACTCCAAAAAGGGGGGGGGAAATCTCCTAATTCTTTACATTTTTGGTCCTTCTAAGGAAAAACATTTGTTACATCTGCAGCTCTGAAAAAAAGATTTTAACTGTCATTAGTTAAGCCAATAGTTATGAGAAAAAAGAAAAGCAAAGCAGAGCTTTTAGCCATAATTTAAAGTCTTTTAAATTTGATTTATGAACACAGGTTTATAAATTACATTAGAAAATTTTCATTTAATATTCTTGAAATATAGATGCTTCTGTACAAACTTGAGTTAATATCACTTTTCTTCCTTACTTTACCACAATGTAAAAATATTCTAGTTGGGGGGTGCCAGGATGGCTCAGTTGGTTAAGGGGCTGAGGTCATGGTCTCAGGGTCCTGGGATGGAGCCCCACGTTGAGCTCCTTCCTCAGCAGGGAGTCTGCTTCTCCCTCTGCCCTTCCCCCCTCATGCTTGTTCTCTCTCTCAAATAAATAAATAAAATCTTAAAGAAATATATTCTAGTTGGTACAAGCTTAGGGTTTTTTCCTCCCATAGTTTAAAGTGTCTATTATATTTATTATATAGGTTTATTATTTATACATTTATATCATTTATATTATTTATAAATTTATTATACAGGTTATATGGGTTAACATCGTTTCCACAAGTCATTTAAATTACAAAAAACTAAAATGTGTCTAACAAAATGAAATTATATAATAAAAGTCTTTTTAGAGATTTTAAATTTATGGAATTCTTATGCTACAACCAAAAGGACTTCCTCCAGCAGCTTAATTTGTGATTTCCAGAGTGTTAGTTAACTTTAAGAATATAAATATATATTTAATTAATAATCTTTAACAACTAGGCAATATAATTTTGCCAAATGTGCTTATTTATAAATTTTATTTATTTAATTAATTTATTTATATGAGAGAGAGTACACGAGCAGTGGGGGTGGGGGGAGGAGAAGAGGGGGAGGGAGAAGGAGAGGGAAAGAATATCAAGCAGATTCGGCACAAAGCACAGAGTCGGAAGCAGGGCTCAATCCCACGAACTTGAGATCATGACCTGAGCCAAAACCACGAGTCAGATGCCCAACCAACTGAGCCACCCAGGTGCCCCACATGTGCTTTTATTTAATAAATGGAGTAGGCCTTTAGATTATGTTCATTTTGAAGGAATATAAAAGAATTTGTGTGGGGGGATGCGCAGGTCATAATCTCAGGCTTGTGAATACGTTCATTACATTTAACCAACTTTGTCAAAATTTTAACACATTCATTGATCCTTTCCGAACTATTACTTGTACCTCATTATAAACCCAGATGAATAAAGTTTACCCCTCAAACCTTCTACACTTTCTGTACACTCTTAAATTTGTCTTTCAAAAAAGTACTCTTTTATAACCTCGCACAACCAGACTCCTTTTAGGGCAAAATAATTTTTTTATCTAGGTAGAAAAAGTGTTCATTACTACTCTACATGTACATCCTCTTACCTATACAAATTCTTGTGTTTTTTTTAAAGATTTTATTTATTTATTTGTCAGAGAGAGAGCACAAGCAGGGGGAGTGGCAGGCAGAGGGAAAGCAGGCTTCCCGCTGAGCAGGGAGCCCGATGTGGGACTCGATCCCAGGACCCTGGGATCATGACCTGAGCTGAAGGCAGATGCTTAACGACTGAGCCACCCAGGTGCCCATTCTCCAAATTTTAATTAATTCAAAACTATTGTTAAGTTTTTAAAAATCAAAAGAAAAAAAACTTGGAAAATCAAGAGTCAACCTTCCTATATTAAATTATGCATAAGTAAAATGTGTTAATAAAAATGTTTCAGGGTGTCTTGGTCCATTCTAGCTGCTGTAACAAAATACCAGAGTCTAGGTAGCTTATTATCAACAAAAATTTGTTTCTCACAGTTCTGGAGGCTGGAAGCCCAAGATCAGGGTGCCCAGTGTGGTCAAGTGAAGGCCCTCTTGCAAGTCACAGACTTTTCCATGTATCCTCACACAGTGGATGGGGCAAAGGAGCTCTTCAGGGTCTCTTTTATAAGGGCATTAATCTTATGACCTAATCATTTGCCAAAGGCCCTAGTACCATCACACTGGGCATTAGGATTTCAACATATAAATTTTGTGGGAACATACACATTCAGACCATAGCAAATGACTGTGTACATTTCAGGTAAAAAGAAATATGCTTACATAAAGACTGATACAAGAACTGTCTCTAAAAAACATATACTTTATGGGATAAATTACAGGCCTAGAAAACTGTCACTGTCCATAATACCTTTGTCGTCTAATAATAATAACTTACAATAATCTTATAATTGTGCTATACCGCAACAGTGAATTCAACTCTCCTCCATTCTACAAAAACATCAATGTTCGTAACATCCTCAATCTTTGGCAAATATAGTCTTCTGGAAGAGACATCAGAGAAATGAAAATTGCCTTCAATGAAAAATAAGCTTATCAGATACTGTAACTAGCATGGCAGTGAAAGTCCAAGACAATGACTCCTGGATTCATGTTTCCCAACTAAATGACAAGTATCTTCTCCAAACAGCTGGACAACCACTCCATTAGGAGACTTTCAGCGAGTGATTCTCAGGGATTCTCCAGAAGCCATTTTTTTTTTCCTTTCAATTTTTAATTTAAATTCTAGTTAGTTAACATACAGTTTAACATTGGTTTCAGGAGCAGATTTTAGTGATTCATCACTTACATATAACACCCAGTGCTCATAACAAGTGTCCTCCTTACAGAAGCCATTATCTTTGAAGGAAAACTGCTAATCAAACCCTCAAGTCAAGCAGATAACAGAAAATGAAATGCTTCTGCCCAAGGCAAAAAACATGATCAATTTTCTGATACCTTTGCTCTTTTCCCCTCTCTTGCTTACTATAGTTTGGCACCTCCTAGAGATAAAGGTTTCTCAATATGTTCTTATGTATTTAAGGATTTTATTTTACATATTTAAGGATCTTATTCTTAATCCTCCGTGGTCTTTTTTGGCCACCTTAAGAATGCAAAACTTTTCCGTTTTCTAGACCACAGCTACTCTTTGAAACTGTCAAATTCCACCGTAAAAGATGTAATATCTATTCCTTTAAACTCCTGAGACCAATTTCTTCCCAAAGGTCTCTTCTGATATTTGAATTTTCCTCTTAATCGGTAGCCGCAGCCTTCATTCTTGTAAAAACTGAGTTTACTCCAAGTCAACAAAATGCTTCTACTATAATCATAACAGCATTGTCAGCAGAACCAGATTCACCAGGGAAGGGAACAAATACTATTCTCACTGCACTAGTCATTTTCTCCAAAGATCTTCCAAACTTCTATGCAGGAACTAAACTCCACAGACAATGTGCTCAGCTCAAGGAAACAATTATTGGCTCATTTCTGTTGTGATAAATATCATTTATATCCCTAATATTATCTCTAACTCACCAGGGATTAATTAGGTCTACACCAGGTTCTTGCCTACCTCCTAAACCCAAACCTATCTTGTGTACAGAATAATTGTTAAGAAGTTTTCAGATATTTAAAGCCCTTTTCTATTCAGGGTAGCATGTTTCCTTGGAAGGATAACCAAAGACTTCCAAAATGAAGCAGGAATTGGATACACAGGAGAGTTCTCAAAAGTGTTAACTCTCTTGAATACAACTAGAAAAGGTGGTTCAAATTTCGACGCATGCTGTGGAAGCCCAAGAAACCAGTTTAAGTTCACTACCCAGGACTGTCATGGGCAATGACATAGTCTTCTATTTCCTTGTGGCAAGCCAAAGGGCAGTTTCATTTATTATATATAAAGGTCTATAAAAATCATTAGACAGGTACAATAGTCTTTGACTAAGCTAAAGAAAGAAGCTACCTGACTCTATAGAATAGACCCACCTGGACTTTGGAATATGTTTTTGTAGCTTGGGTTTTGTAACCTAGCCTCCTGGCTTTGCATTCTAGTAGAATACTCATTTTGCCTCTGATAATTTTATTACAGTTGGCAGATGCTTTCTGTTCTGAGCCTTAAATGCTGTTGTGTAGCTACTCCCAAGTCACATGATTTAACAACAATCAACTATTATTAACATGAAGACCTGAGACTAAGTAAGAACTACCATTGGATACTTGATACTCAATTCTAACCCAGTAAAGAGCAATACTAATCTGTCTTGATCACAACTCCAGAAGATAATGGTCTATCCTTCAACACAGGCTGAAGAAAGACCAGAAGAGAATTGAGAATTGAAAGAGAAACTACAATTTGCAAAAATGTACAGCTTGTAAAACGCCTAAGTCTACCAAACTTTGACAACACAAGAAATTGCCTAAGCCCGGGGCACCTGGGTGGCTCAGTCATTAAGCGTCTACCTTCGGCTCAGGTCATGATCCCAGGGTCCTGGGATCGAGCCCCGCATCGGGCTCCCTGCTACGCGGGAAGCCTCCTTCTCCCTCTCCCACTCCCCCTGCTTGTGTTCCTTCTCTCACTGTCTCTGTCAAATAAATAAAATCTTTAAAAAAAAAAAAAAAAGACATTGCCTAAGCTCAAACTCTTACTGCTAGTTCAATCAGATACATGTTTCAAGATAAAACCACAAACTGATATAATGGTAATTCTGCACAGGCTCACGTGTCCTAATGACACTAACTACCAGCAACTCTCTAGTTTCCAAATTTTCACCAATCCTTACCAAAATGTTTCAAAACTAACCTGAGGCCCCAAACTCCTATATGTACCCTTCCTTTGGAGACACCCCACAGTTCCTCTGGTATTTGTACTTGCTTGGTGCAGCAAGCTAATAAGCCTAGCTTTGATTACTTGGTGGTTTTTGGTCAATGGATGTCACTAGTATAAATGAATCAAGTGCTCCCTTCTGAATGAGACACAATGGCTTCAACTTAATAGGCAAAGGTACTAAATCCTATATTCTACACACAAATGCCTCACAACATTACCAGTATTAAATAAAACCTTATCAGTATTAACCATGGCAATTTTGTTAAATAATAATGTATGAATTTGCAGATATATAACTGACAACCAACCTTGTTAATGGAAAAACTTGTAATCTTAAGAAATACTAACTGAATATAATTTCTCTGTACATAAAAATGTATATTTGATATGTTTTCCAAAAGGCCCCCAAATTTTGATATAGTTGATTTTAAGTTAACTACTCTAGCAAACCACTATAAAAATAAATGAAAGATTATAAATGCAATGGCATGTGGCACACTATTGTTGTGAATATGCTTTATTTTTAAGTAAAAAATGAATCCTAGCTGAAACAAAGTGTTTTGCCTCTGAATATTTTAAGCTTAAGAGAAAAACTCATTAATAAGGAACATATTTTCATTTTTCCATATTTTTAATTTTTTATAAAGATTTTCATTAAGTTTCAGTCAATAGGCAGTTTTTAAACTTAGGCTTCATGATCCTTTTGACTTCATACTTTTAAATGGAGGCATTTCTCTTCAAAACATGACAAATTTCAGAATCCATTAAAAATTATTTTATTCAAATTATGTTTTCCAAAAGAGAGGGTTCTGTGCTAGTCGTCTTTGAAAGTTTTCATACCTACAAAAGAAAAAAACATATTAACAAGAAAATTAAATCTTTCATAATCTACCAAATGACTTCTCAAAAAGCATACAACCTTAAATGTCACTTCTAAAAAGCTAAGATAAAAAGCCAAAAAAGCTAAAAAGTTAATCTGGAAGTTTAATTATTCTTATAAAAGGACAGTAAGCATTGTGATTTAAGTATGACTGGCTTGTACTAGAGAGCACAAATCATAATAAATTTTATTAATTTTTTACCTTCTGCAAGCCTGACAGCTAGACCTAAGAAAAAAAATCAAATCTCACTCCTCCTCCCTCATTTCACAGATGAGTAGATGAGAGGAATTTGCTCAAGGTCATATACTTACATTTTAACAAAGCTCAAACCCAATACCTTCCAGAGCTATCCATGCTACACCATGCTACCACTGCTCAACAAATTCTCATGTATCCCCCACCACTGGGATATTCAAAGTGAAAAGAATACCTATAAAACAGAATTACGGGAAAGCTAGGGAAATAAATTTTACTAATCATTTAAGTACAAGGTACAGTATATATCATCCTGATGCCTGATGTATATCCACTTTAGACCAAGCTTTCTAAACTTACAAAAAAATACTGCTTTGTATTTCAAGACTCATATATGGTTACTTATAAATAAAAATATTAAAAAATTTACAGCCTTAATTGTGGTCCCTACACATAGGCAATTGTATTTTCTTGTCTTTATAAATTCAAAATGGCTACTATATAACAATATTGAGGGTAAGAACATTCCTTGATGTGAACTCCATAGTATACTTTTTAATGGCATGCTACTGTAAACGTACGCTGATGTTCACAATAAAAGAATATGTTTAGATGTCAAAGAGGAAATACATTCACCGGCAAAAAATATATATGGTTACTAAAAGCCTTAATATTAGAGATACAAAATGTCCCATACCATTTCAGAACCACATTTGCTGGAATGAACATTTCAGATGGACTTGGTGTCATCTGGGCCTGAGAGACAGCAAATGATGAAGCAAAATTGTAGAAGTTGTCCAACATCTTTTGTGTGAACTGGAAAGTTAATAATGAGTAGATTAATGAATTATACTGAATATTCCACTTAGACCTTAACATTTTTAATTAAAAATGTTCCTGCAGGATACTTGGTTTTAAGGACTGTGAGTTCTAAAACAGTCTAATACCGCAAGTTAAAGAAAGTCATAAAATGACACTGTGACACAAAATCTTAACAATCTGCCTTTAGTACTTTCTTCATATCTCAAAGAATTTCTGTGGTTTTTAACAATTTTAATTTCCTAACATATTCATTTTGGGAAAAAAATTGGGCAAAATATATAAACAGTCAATTCCAATTACAAAAAAATACACATGAGGTCAAAATGAGAAAAGATGTTCAACTTCACCAGTGGCCAAGAAATACAAACCAAAATAATAGTGATATTCAAATTTCATCCAACAGTTAGGTAAAAATTTAAGGTCTTAAATATTAGTGAGAATATCTATCAATATGGAAATGAAAAAACTGTTTCATTCATACAATGACATACTATACAACAATTAAAATAGACTAGATTTATTCCATGTATCAACACAAGTAAGTCTTAAAAATAATGCTGAGTGAACAACACCAAGTTGTAGAAATTTGTACAGTATACCATTTATAATTATTTTAAAAACACACAAAGGGGTAAGTCAACAAGAATGGAAAAGAGAAATAAAAGGAATTTCTACAATAATGGTTAAAGAAAAGAATACCTTGACTACAGTTATGCAACAGACCCAGAAAATAATCAGTCCACAGAAGAACAAAAAAGAGTTTCGAAGAACAAAGAAGAATTTCAAGAGGGATGTTTCCAAAACAAATTTAAAATTGCTTTTTAAAAATATACTGAATAGGAATTTATACTTGGCAGAGTTTGGGCATAAATTAGACATGGAAACAGAAATCCATGCAAAGGAAAAAATGAAGCATTTATTTTTTATTTATTTATTTTTTTTTTTAATTTTATTTATTTACTTGACACAGAGAGAGACAGCGAGAGAGGGAACACAAGCAGGGGGAGTGGGAAAGGGAGAAGCAGGCTTCCTGCCGAGCAGGGAGCCCGATGCGGGGCTCGATCCCAGGACCCTGAGATCATGACCCGAGCCGAAGGCAGTCGCTTAACCAACTGAGCCACCCAGGTGCCCCAAAAATGAAGCATTTATTAACCAAGAAAAATAAAAAGTCACACAAGAAAGGAAATGTAATCATAGTACTACACCTGGCTCAGTTCTGAAAAATATTTACCTGATCATAATACTGAAAACTCTGAATATTAATTTAGTGAAAATCTATAATAAAAAGGTGTGGGGGTGCCTGGCTGGCTCAGTCAGTAGAACATGCAACTCCAGGTTGTGAGTTCAAGCCTCACGATGGGGTGTAGAGATGATTTAAAAATAAAATCTTTTAGGGGCACTGGGTGGTGCAGTCAGTTAGGCGTCTGACTCTTGTTTCGGCTCGGGTTGTGATCTCGGGGTCATGACATTGAGCTCTGTATCAGGCTCTGCACTCAGCCTGCTTGAGATTCTGTCTCTCTCTTTTCCCTTTCCCTCTGCCCCTCTCCACCGCACATACTCTCTCTCTCTCTCTCACACTCTAAAATAAATACATAAATCTTTAAAAAAATAAATAAATAAAATCTTAAAAACAAAAGGTGGGAAGAAGAGACAACTCTGTATGCTGGAAAGCAGAGGAGTGAGAGTGCTAAATCACATTAGGTATTGGAAAGTTGATGGAAAACACCTACAACAAATAAACTGGTTAAGATTAAGCAAGTTTTTTCTGACACATGGAAGTAAATACAGGAAGAAATAGGTAAAGAAAAAAAAATGAGGGAGGTTGAAATTGACTGCTTTTGAGGAGCAGAATAAGAGCAGAATATAAGAAGTACAACAGGACAACTGTTTTGCATGTAAAACCATCTGATGTTTAAGCCACGTACATATACTATTAATAAAAACGAAATGAAATAAGAGTAACTACGAGTATGTATTAGAAACATGTTTAAACAAATAAGGCCATACATATTTTGTGGATATATATGAATGTTTCTTTTAAAGTACTAACATAGGGGGCGCCTGGGTGGCACAGTCTTTAAGTGTCTGCCTTCAGCCCAGGTCATGATCCCAGAGTCCTGGGATCAAGTCCCACGTTGGGCTCCCTGCTCAGCATGAAGCCTGCTTCTCCCTCTCCCACTCCCCCTGTTTGTGTTCCTTCTCTTGCTGTCTCTGTCAGATAAATAAATAAAATCTTAAAAAAAAAAGGTTTATTAAAGTACTAACATAGGATGGCAAAGATACATGAAGTTAGAAGAGTAGCTACCTGGGGAAGAACTGGAAGAAGAGAAACAGTGAGGCCAGCAAGGTGTATCAGAAATACTTTTTTTTTTTTAATTAGTAGCAAATATGGCAAATATCAGTTAAATCTAGGCAGAAGACACTCAGAAGTCTTCATTTATATTGCACTATAAAGAGAGCTCCACAAGGATAAC
This sequence comes from Neomonachus schauinslandi, assembly GCF_002201575.2. NCBI lineage: Eukaryota > Metazoa > Chordata > Mammalia > Carnivora > Phocidae > Neomonachus > Neomonachus schauinslandi. Next base: position 65,757,296 of record NC_058413.1, on the reverse strand, counting down.
TATTATTTTGTCTACCTATTTTTATTTGTGCTTAGAAAACTCCTGGCACACAGTAGGCATACAATAAATACTGGTGGAATGTACTTTCCTAGATATGTAAAATATTTCATAATAAAATGTTTAATAAAAAATACATATGCTTTATTTTAAAAGCTCAAGTAATTTATAAATATATAAAGTCTCCTTGCCCCTTTACAGGGATAACATCACTTTGGTATGTATTTTTCAGACATTTTCTAATACAGTCATTATGGCATACTATTAACTACTGCTTTACAATTTGCTTTTTTCAGTACAGCAGTTTTTTAATTACTGGGGGAAAAAAAAAACATTAAGACCCAGACTCTGTCATTCTTAATTCAGTCTGTTTTCAAGAGATCATGTGACAAGTCTGACTTTAAATTCATGGCCACAACCCTCATGAATATGCTGCCCAGCAAACTCATAAGGGGTTCCCAGTCCATTCACCCTCCTCCTCCCCCAGAGGACTTATTTAATAATCTTTTTTCTTTAAATTTCCAATACTCCTTTCCCCTCAATCTTAGCTGATGACCTTGTTTCCTGTTTCACTGAGCAAAGAGAAGGTAGCAAGAGAGAACGTGCATAAGTTCTCATCACATTTATCAACTTCCTGCATCTATCCATATAGCCATTTTACTATGAATACTGTCCATTATCCAACCTACTGTGCTCTCATTTCCTACTCAAGGGGTTCAGCAATTCTCCCCACTCTCCTGCATTATCAGTTTTTCTTTAATGCTTCATTCTCATCAAACATGTAATATCTCCCATTAAAAATAGTAAAAACAAAAAAATTCCTTGTCCCCACTGCCTCAAGCAACCAAACCATTTATCTGCTATCCTCTGTAACTACATTCATCAAGAGTCATCTATATTCACTGTTTCCACTTCCTCCTCTCCAGTTCACTCCAAATTCCCCTTCTACTCTCTGAACTCTTATCTAACTTTTTAATGACTTCCATCTTACTGAATCCAGTGGATACTTCTTAGCCCTCATCTTGACATCAGCAGTGTGATACTACTGAGGCTTCCTCCTTCTTAAAAACCAGTCTTTGGGGCGTCTGGGTGGCTCAGTCATTAAGCGACTGCCTTCGGCTCAGGTCATGATCCCAGGGTCCTGGGATCAAGTCCCACATCAGGCTCCCTGCTCTGCGGGGAGTCTGCTTCTCCTTCTCCCACTCCCCCTGCTTGTGTTCCCTCTCTCGCTGTGTCTCTCTCTGTCAAATAAATAAATAAAATCTTTAAAAAAAAAAAAAAACAGTCTTTGCTTGGCTTCCAAAACACCACTTTTTGGGTCTCCTTCTACTTCAGGCTGCTCTTTTTCTTTCTCTTCATCTCTTAAGCTTCTCAAATTTGAAATGGCCCGAGCTCAGTCACTGGCCAACTTTTCCATTTAGTTACTTCTCTAGTAATCATACACCCTTCAAAACTTTAGATACTGTCTTTACACTGATGACTCCCACATTTTTATCCATATCCCAGACCTCTCTCTTGAACTCTACACTTGTCATCTCCAGCTGGATGTCTAACAGGTATCCCAAACATAGTACAACCAAAATCCAACTCCTGATTCCACTCCCAGCCCATACTTGCTCTTTTCATAATATTCCTGTGTTCAAGTTCCTCAAGCCAACATCCCTGGGCTATAATTGATGTCTCTCTTTAATCTCAGACCTTTCATGTGATCCACATCATGAAACACTATCGGCTCCATCTTCACATTTTCTCCAGAAATCAACTACAGGCATACCTCGGACATAATGCAGTTCAGTTCCAAACCACTGCAATAAAGTGAGTCAAATGAATTTTTGGGTTTCCTAGTGCACATAAAAATTTTGTTTACACTATACTGTAGTCTATTAGGTGGGTAAAGAACATTATGTCTTTAAAAAAATGTACATACCTTCATTAAAAATACTTTATTGCTAAAAAATGCTAAACATCATCTGTGCTTTCAACGAGTCGTAATCTTTTTGCTGGTGGAGGGTCTTGCCTTGATGTTGATGGCTGCTGACTGATGAGGGTGGTAGTTTCTGAAGGTTGGGGTGGCTGTGGCAATTTCTTAAAATAAGACAACAATGAAGTTGGCCTCATGGATTGACTCCTCCTTTCACTTAAATCCTTAGAGGCCATTGTAGAGTTATTAACTGGCCTAATTTCAATATTGTTGTTAACAATATTTTTCAGGAAATAGGGAGGCCCAAGGAGAGGGAAAAAGACACGGGAATAGTTGGTAGGTGGAGCAATCAGAAAACACACTTATCAGTTAAGTTCTTCATCTTTTATGGGCGCAGTTTGTGGTGTCCCAAAACAATTACAATAGTAACATTAAAGATCACTGATAACAGATCACCATAACAAATACAATAATGAAAGAGTTTGAAATGTTCCAAGAATTACCAAAATGTGACACAGAGACACAAAGTGGCAAAATGCTGCTGGAAAAATGGCGCCAACAGATTTGCTCCATTTGGGGTTGCTACAAACCTTTGGTATGTAAAAAACACAATACCTGCAACACTCAATAAAGTGAAACGCAATAAAACGAGGTATGCCAGTACTTTTAATCACCTTCACTTCCACCTCCCAAACATCCCTGGTTCAAGTCATTATCATCTGTCATCTAGATGTTCACAAGAGCCTCCTAACTGATCTTCTTCCTTCCCACTACAGTGTCTGTCCAAAAATGCAAAAGTGATCCTTTTAAAATATAAGTTAGATCCTATTACTCTCCTGCTCAAAACTCTCTTATTTCTTCTCTTCCAAACAGAATTTGAGTCAAAGTCCTTATAGGGCCGCCTGGGTGGCTCAGTCAGTTAAGCGTCTGCCTTCGGCTCAGGTCATGATCCCAAGGTCCTGGGATTGAGCCCCGCACTGGGCTCCCTGCTCAGTGGGGAGGCTGCTTCTCCCTCTCCCTTTGCCCCTCCTCCTGCTTGTGCTCTCGTGTGCCCATGCTCTCTCTCTAGTAAATAAATAAAATCTTAAAAAAATAAATTAATTAATCAAAGTCCTTATAAAAGCCAGTGAGGTACCATATGATTTTATCCTACAGCCCCCTCCCCAATTATCTCCCATCTCTCACCCTTGCTCACTCTACTCCAGTCACAAAGACCTTCATATTATTCTTCAAACAACAGATTTCTACCTCAGGGCCTTTGCTTTAGTTACACCTCTGCCTCCATCATTCTCCTCTTCAGGCCTTTGCCATACAGAGGTTAAAAGTCAACCATCATGGAATTATGCCACTTTAAGCTCCATGAAGACAAGGATCTTGCTTATCCAGATAACAACTATAAACCCACAGCCTAGCATACTAACTGTGGGAGGGAAAAAGAAAAAGCTAATATTTAATCTCATTTTTAAATCACTTTGAGCTATTTCATCACTATAAAAACAAGTCTCATCAAAGCATTTACAAATTTTAAAATACCTATAGAAGAAAGCAGGCAAGCCAAATTATCCATGGAAGCTAGTAACTTACGCCATACATGTTTTTACGTTCATTTTTACATGTTTTCTACCACCAGGCTAATTTTTTAAAGTATAGAATCTGGAGGGTGCCTAGGTGGCACGTCGGTAAGGCGCTTACCCTTCAGCTCAGGTCATGATCCCGGAGTCCTGGGATCAAGCCCCACATCTGGCTCCTTGCTCAGCTGGCAGCTTGCTTCTCCCTCCGCCCCTCCCCCCTGCTCGTATGCTCTCTCAAATAAATAAAATCTTTAAAAAAAAATGAAGTATAGGGACGCCTGGGTGGCTCAGTCGGTTAAGCGTCTGCCTTCGGCTCAGGTCATGATCCCAGGGTCCTGGGATCAAGTCCCACATCGGGCTCCTTGCTCAGCGGGGAGCCTGCTTCTCCCTCTGCCTGCCGCTCCCCCTGCTTGTACTGTCACTCCCTCTCTCTCTCTCTAGCAAATAAACAAATAAAATCTTTAAAAAAAAAATTTAAAAAAAAATGAAGTATAGAATTTGGTTTTAAAATATTTTTAGAAAATAATGTGTATTGCATTACCTGAGTGAATGAGTCAACTGAGGATACAGCAGCATTGCCTACTGGAGTCTGCTGAGCCAAACTGTCCAATAATTCCACTGAAATTCCAATCTGAGCAACAGATGGAGTTTGGACAATATTCATGGCTCCAAAAGGGTGTTGGCTTCCTTCTCCTGAAAAAAATTAACAGGTACCACAAATTTCAAATTTAACTTGTAGCCATACAAATTCCTTTGTAAATATGTGAAAACCTTCTGATCTACACGCACTAAAAAGTTGTTATATGAACGTTTGTCTCTTTTAAAAAAAAAATGTAAAATGCTAGGTTTTACCACATTAACAAAGAGTAAGAAAACTAAAATTTTCCCCACCAGAAAAACAGCTGTTACTTCCCAAACATTAAAATTACTGTGGGTAGAAACGGAAAGTAACAGAATGAGAAAAATAAATGAATAAGCATTAATTACATTTAAAAATTCTCAAAGCTAGCTCCAAAGGAAGGATATTCTTTAAGTTTTACAATTAGTTTTAGCGTTTTCTTATTACTCCACTAAAGAAAGATCTTAAATTACCATTATTACTGATAAATGACATGGCATATTTTACTAAATGTCACGGATCACCCCATATAACACTTGATGTTATGTCATCAAACAGGCAATAAAGAAGCTTATCATAGGGACGCCTGGGTGGCTCAGTCGGTTAAGCGTCTGCCTTCAGCTCAGGTCATGATCCCAGGGTCCTGGGATCGAGTCCCGCATCGGGCTCCCTGCTTTGCGGGGAGCCTGCTTCTCCCTCTGCCTCTGCCTCTCTCTATCTCTCATGAATAAATAAATAAAATCTTAAAAAAAAAAAAAGAAGCTTATCATAGGGGCGCCTGGATGGCTCAGTCATTAAGGGCCTGCCTTCGGCTCAGGTCATGACCTCAGGGTCCTGGGATTGAGCCCCATGGGCTCTCTGCTCAGCGGGAAGCCTGCTTCTCCCTCTCCCACTCCCCCTGCTTGTGCTCCCTCTCTCGCTTTGTCTCTCACTGTCAAATAAATAAAAATCTTAAAAAAAAAAAAAAGCTTATCGTAGGAAATACTTAGTAACTTTGTCCCTTTCAAAATCAGTGTGTCATTAAGTATACACCCGAGCCTATAAATGCCATCTAACTTCTATGGGGAGAATAGAGGCCAATTTCTTTAATCCACATAAGACAATCAGAAAAGTTAGTCTGAAGGAAAAAAACCATACAATAGATTTTTGGTTAACTGTTTTCATAGGACTATAAAATGTTTAATCAAATACTGAAGAACAAAAATCTGGAGCAACACATATTCCTAATAACTAGAATACTCCTTACAAATATCAAAACTCTCCTTAAATTTTCAAGCATATGAATAAAAACTTACAATGTATTTTTCTGTGATTTAAAAATACACACACACACCTCTCACTAAATAGGACTAACTTAAAATAGTTTTAATATTTTTAAATTAACTGTTTTATTAAATTTCCACGTATTAATAAATTTTCCAGATTTGTTATTTCTATCATTGCAGTCAGAGAACATACTTTGTATGATTTCAGTCTTTAAATATGGTCTATCCAAGAAAATGCTCCATGTGCACTTGAGAACGTATCCTGCTGTTGGGTAGAATGTTCTGTGTTAAGTCTGTTAGGCCTAGGTGGTTTATAGTGTTCAAGTCTTCTATTTCCTTGATGACCTTCTGTCCAGTCATTCTATCCATTACTGAAAGTAGGATATCAAGTTTCCAAGAATTATTGTTGAACTATTTTCTCCCTTCAATTCTGCCAAGCTTTGCTTCATGTATTTTGAGGTTCTACTGGTAGGTGCAAACAAGTTTATAACTGTCATTAACTTCCTGATAGATTGACCCTTTTATCATTATATAATGTCTTTATCGCTCATAATAATTTTTGTCATACATCTATTTAGTCTGATTTTAGTCCATCCACTCAAACTTTTAGTTACTGTTTGCATGTATCTTTTTTCATCCTTTACTTTCAACCACTTTGTCTCAATCAATAGTTGGATCATGTTTTTTTTTAATCCATTCTGCAAGTTTCTGCCTTTTAATTGGAGAATTTAATTTTGTGTTAAATAGATACTTGCTAGTGTACCATTTTAATTCTCTTACCATTTCTTTTACTATATAGTTTTTGTTATCCCCTTAATTGTTGCAGTAGGGATTAACATAAACATCTTAATTATAACAACCTAGTTTGGATTAATGCCAACTTAATATCAGTAGTACATAAAAACTTGGCTATGTAATTTCTCTCCCTATGTGTTGTCATAAATTATTTCTTTATACATAGCATGACCATAAACATAGGTTTACAGTTTCCATTTTTTTAAGATTTTATTTGAGAGAGCAGAGCAAGTGAGCGAGAGAGAGAGAGAAAGAGGGAGGAGCTGAGGGAGAAGCAGACTCCCCACTGAGCAAGCAGGGAGCCCAATGCAGAGCTTGGTCCCAGGATCCTGGGATCATCATGACTTGAGCCAAAGGCAAAGATGCTTAACCGACTGAGCCACCCAGGCACCCTACAGTTTCCATTTTATGAAGTTGCCTTTTATATCAAATGGGGGAGAAAGAGTTACAAACAAAATGTACTATACTGATTTTTATGATTAACTAGTTACCTTTACCTGTGTTCCTTTTTCCTTCATGGGAATTCAAATTACTGTCTCATGACCTCTTTTTTCAGCCTGAAGGGCTCTCTTTAGTATCTTTTGTAGGCTAAGTCTTTGAGTAATGACCCCCACAGTTTATCTGAGAATGTCTTCATTTTTTTTTTTTTTTTTAAGATTTTGAGAGAGAGAGAGCACACGCATGTGGGGGGAAGGGCAGAGCAAGAGATTCTCAAGCAGACTCTGAGCTAAGCGTGGAGCTCAATGCAGGGCTGGATCTCACGACCCTGAGATCATGACCTGAGCTGAAATCAAGAATCAGATGTTTAAATGACTGAGCCACCCAGGCACCCTTCTCCTTCCTGATGGATACTTTCAATAGAGAATTGACAGTTTTCCTTCCAGTGCTTTATACCATCCCACTGCCTTTGGACTTCATTGTTAATGGAAACCAGCTGTTAATCTAAGAATTCTTGTTATTTGAGGAGTTGCTTCTCTTGCCATTTTCTCTTTGACAGTTTGATTATGATATGTCTTGGTATGGAGTTTATCCTACGTGGAGTTTACTGAACTTAAGTGTGTAATGTTTTTCATCAAATTCAGAAAGTTTTAGGGCATTATTTCTTCAAATATTCTGTCCACCCCATCTCTCTCCACCTTCTGGGACTCCTACTGTGCACATGTTGGTATACTTGGCAGTATCTCAGAGATTGTTCATTTTTCTTCTTTCAGCTTTTCAAAGTAGGTATTTCAATGGACCTTTCTTCAAGTTCACAGATTCTTTCTTCAGCCTACTCAAATCTATCGAAGCCCTCTAGTGAACTCCATTTGCTACCGTACTTTCCAGCTCTATCATTTTAGTTCCTTTTTATAATTTCTCTATTGATATTTTCTATTTGATGGCACATCATTCTCCTGGTTTCCTTTAACTCTCAGTAAATCCAATGTTAACCCTAGGGACAGTTCCTGTTCATTTCTTCTCTGAAAGGGCCTTACATTCTTATTTCTTTGCACGCTTCCTTTTTATTGAAAACTGGATGCTGAATATTATAATGCAGCAAATCTAGAAATCAGATGTTTTCCCCTCCTCAGGGTTTATTGTTAGTATTTGTTGTTTCCTTAATAACTTTTCTGAACCAATACTTTGAAGTCTGTATTTTTTGTCATGTGCAACCAGTGACATTTCTATTAGCTTAGTGGCCAGCTACTGATTGGAAAAACATTTCTTTAAAAGCCTGGAACCCAAAAATTCTCCCAGTCTTTGCAGGTCGGTTGTGTTTGGGATATCCCTTTAATACTAGCCAGGTAGTTTTCAACTTAGTCTTCACTTCCTGCTTACACAGAGCCCCAAAGTCAGCCAGAAGTGAAAACTTAGAACCTTCTTAGTTCTTTCCTGAGCATGTGCACAGCCCTGACTGTATACTGTCTTTGAGTTTCCAAAAATTTCCAGGTCCAAGAACTCAAAGCCCTTATTCCCCAAAGTATCTTATTCCGGGGTTCCTGGGTGGCTCAGTCAGTTAAGCGTCTGCCTTTGGCATGGGTCATGATCTAAGGGTCCTGGGATCGAGTTCTGCATTGGGCTCCCTGCTCAGCAGGGGACTCTGCTTCTCCCTCTGCCCCTACCCCCTGCTCGTGCACTCTCTCTCCCTCTCAAATAATCTTAAAAAAAAAAAAAAACCCACAAAGTATCTTATACCCAGCCTTCCCTCCCAGGCTTTGTAGTCAATTTTTGCCCCAATCATTGTCAGTGCATCAGGCAGCAGTGACACATACATTCACAGGTAAATATTTTTGACAAACACTCCCAGGCTGTCACTTTACTGAGATAAAGGAAAGTCTTTTCAATTAATCTTCAAGGGAACTACCAGAGAAACCAAAACAAATTAGTGTCTACCCTTTAACAACACAGGTTTGAACTATGTGAGTCCACTTATACACATTTTTTTTATAGTACAATACTGTAAATGTCTTTCCTTATGGTTTTAATAATATTTTTTCTCGAGTTTATTTTGTCTCTTATTATACATACGGTATATGTAACACATTTAACATACAATATACACATTACATACATAACTTTTATGTCTTCAGTAAGGCTTCCAGTCAACAGACTATTAGCAGTTACGTTTTTGGGGAGTCAAAAGTTATATGCAGACTTTCAACTGCACAGGAGATTGGTGCCTCAACCCCATGTTGTTCAAGGGTCAACTGTAATTATAATTTGTTGTGAATGAGGTCCATTCTGCTCCCTCTGGTACCAGTACCAAGAACATGAGCTATTATTTCCAAGGCTACCACTGAACTAAGGAACAGGGGATGGGTCCAAGGTAAGTTAAAATGTTACAAAGCTCACTGTTCTTACCAAGATTTAGCGGTTTTCTTAATTAAATGCTTCCCTGGTTGCTACAAAGTTTTGGTTAGTTTCCAGAGTCCTGAAAAAGATTCCGACGTTTTTGCCAGTTTTTGTTGCTGTTGTTGCTTTTATGAAGAGATGGACTTGTGAAGTTCCTTACTCCATTAAAACTTTGTTTTAAACCTAGAATTATGCTAAGGCCAGAAAATGTACTGCTATTTTTCTGTATAACAGGCTTCAATGACCTCAATCAAGGAAAAATGTTCAATACAACCTTTTATTGCCTTAGTTTTAACTACTCAGGGAGTGATCTGCCCAAGCATCTCTAACCCCTTCTTTTATCAAATGCAAGCTCCCAGCAAATTACTAAGTAAAACTGGCTAAGGCCCATTTTAAGAGATGGGACTACAGAAATATTCTGACTTCATTTTAAAGGTCTCTGGGACTAAGACAACTTTTAAAAGAAAAAAAAAAAAGACTCAAAAGTCTTCAGCAATCTTCGTATTTCAAAGGGATCCACTGTTCAATTAAATCATTCTTTCAGTCACTCTTATTCTCAAAATGGGCTTGACACAGTAGTTGATAACCTTCAAGTACAAAGTTTCTTGTTTGTAAACCATAAAATACTGGGAAGAAACCCTGGAACATAATATAGAAACTTAGTGTTCAGGGGCACCTGGGTGGCTCAGTCGTTGGGCATCTGCCTTCAGCTCAGGTCATGATCCCAGGGTCCTGGGATCAAGCCCTGCATCAGGCTCCCTGCTTGGCCAGGAGCCTGCTTCTCCCCCTCCCACTGCCCCTGCTTGTGTTCCCTCTCTCGCTGTCTCTCTCTCTGTCAAATAAATAAAATCTTTAAAAAAAAAAAAATACAGAAACTTAGTGTTTAATTTTGGATCTGAATTCATGACAGCAAAAGTAAAAAGAAAAACATGATCGGGGCGCCTGAGTGGCTCAGTCGTTAAGCATCTGCCTTCGGCTCAGGTCATGATCCCAGGATACTAGGATCGAGCCCCGCATCGGGCTCCCCACTCGGCGGGAAGCCTGCTTCTCCCTCTCCCACCCCCCCCACCCCCTGCTTGTGTTCCTGCTCTTGCTACCTCTTTCAAATAAATAAATAAATAAAATCTTTAAAAAAAAAAAGAAAAACATAATCAATTACATTGAGTCTTAGTGTCAAAAAATTAAACAAAAACAGGGAAAGTAAAACATCTGACCTGGTCTTGAAGAAAAAAATTAGAATAATTCCTCAATAATCATTCTAATAGTAAAAGCAGAAAATCTTTCAAAGGTGTTCCTCAAAGGGTCCCTCCTCAATGCAAGTCAAGAACCTAACATAAGGCACACCTCAGAGGAAGAAATCCTACAAACTAGTCTTTTACTGCTAGTACACAAGGAAAAGCAGTCTTCATCACTTACTGTCTGGGTCTAATGGACTTTTTAAAAATATATACATTTTAAGTCATTTTAGAAAAAAAATTTCACGAGAAGGAAGACAGTGAAAAACAACTTTATTAGAATTTTTAGTAAGTACTGAAGTTCAATAAATCCAAATATTCATTGCACATTTCCCAGGTTTTTAAGTTACAAAGAACCAAAATGAGCCACATTCTCTGAATACCACTGTTCACTGTCATGAATAAATGTGGAATATATCCATCATATAAATCCGACTCTTGATTTTTTTTAACACATCTTCTAATAGCTTCTAACTTATTACTTCTGGTTCTTTTTCTAGCAACTGCATTATCAAAATTCAATACTTCAAACCCTGAAATTTTGAAAACTTTTAATGGCTCATAATTTGGACAGGCATCTTCTTTGATCCATAATTTGCAAAACACTGTCATTTTTAGATTTATAAAATTATTTAGAATAAACAATCCAATTAATCTGTTTCATTTCTACACCTATTGCCTTCTAATCGCCTTTGTTTACACACACCCATTTTCAGCAATGTCCACTTAGAAGCTGTATCCAGTCAATTTTAAAGCAAAAACATGAAAGAATACCAGCATAAAGATGGTGTCTCCAATCTCCTTTTACCTTTCCTGAAAGATGGCATAATCTTTTAAAAACAATGCAGTATGAAGACTCTAGGATAATGCACTGGTAACTAAGGTGCACAGGCCAAATTTGGCCCACAACCTATTTTCATATGACCTGTGAGCTAAGAATAGTTTTTACATTTTTAAAGGGTTATTTAAAAAATATGCTACAGAGACCATATGTGGCCCACAAAGCTTAAAATATATACTATCTTACCCTTTACAAAAACCCATGCCAAGGGCACCTAGGTGGCTCAGTTAGTTAAGCGTCTGCTTTCGGCTCAGGTCATGATCCCAGGATCAAGCCCCACATCATGCCCCTTGCTCAGTGGGAAGTGCGCTTCTCCCTCTCTTTTTGACACTCCCCCCCCACTCCCCGCTCATGCTCACTCTCTCTCAAATATATAAAATATATATATTTTTAAAAAGTTTGCCAACCTCTGCTCTAAGCTCGTCATTCTTCCATTTTCTTATTATTTCAAACTTTTTTTTTGCAAGGTTGAGAGCAATTGATGAGTAATGATGAAATAATTCCTTGGATGAAATAGCAAAATGTTTCACAATATAGGAAAAATAAGATTACTAGTATCGTCAAATGCATCTTAGATTTGTAAGATGGTCTAGTAGACCCATATGGTAATTGATTGCAAGATAGAATGACTTTTAAAAATATACAAGGGGCACCTGGGTGGCTCAGTTGTTAAGCATCTGCCTTCAGCTCAGGTCATGATCCCAGGGTCCTGGGATCGAGCCCTGCATCGGGCTTCCTCTCAGCAGGAAGCCTGCTTCTCCCTCTCCCACTCCCCCTGCTTGTGTTCCCTCTCTCCCTGTGTCTCTCTGTCAAATAAATAAAATCTTAATAATAAAAATATAAAAATAAATAAAAATATACAAGCAAATGTTCTCTTTATTCTTTAGAAGACTTCTACAAAAGAATAAAACTCATGAAATATCAGTCTTTCTAAGAGTTATGAATGCCCCCCCCAAAAGAAACTAAAAAACCTAAAAGTGAGTCCACTGGTGAGGATATTGCATGTGTGCATGGCAGAGATGACTAAAGAAAACACTTATGACAAAAATAAGTAATTCACCATAAATTGGCATTTAAACATGACATATGCTAAAAAGCTACATAAAACAGCTTAATTATGCCTGCATAAAAGCCTTCTTGGTATTGAATTACAAATCAAATATATATTTCTAAAACCTCTTTACTTCATTTCTATTGAAAGCCTGATAAGCCTGAAATTACATTTTTTACTCATGCATAGTTCAAGAGCAATGTAACTACCAAAGGTTTATCAACAATAAATATTTTAAACCAGATAAAGTTGATAATGTATCTGACATTACAATGTCTTGAATTTGAATGTCTAAAATGTATTTAAACAAGCAATATTTACCAAGTACCTAAAAGTCCATCACTGTGCTCTATACATTCTAAAGAACATACAGTAAAAGATACAAACAGCCCCTACTCTCAAGGAGCTTACATTCTAATGGGAACAGTAACAGTTCCAGTTCCAGTTAAGTAACAGTAACAGTTACTTAACCTTTCTGAATAGGCTTCACTTTCTTCATAAGATCTTTCCTAATCTTTCTATGATTTTATAAAAACATACTATTCCTTGAGTACCAACTATATATGCCAGGCACTATTACACATTTTGCATTCGTTATCTCTAATGCTTGCAAAAACACTTGCACTATAGGTATTATTAAATCCATTTTACCTGTAATCCCCTCTAAGGTGAAATAACTTGGTCAAGACTACACAGCAGTAACTGGGATTCAAAATAGGTCTATCAAGCTCTAAAGCTGATGCTCATTCTGTTCATTATCCTATCGGTTTATACCAAATTCCATGATATGAACTCTTCACTGATTTTTATGCATTACTTACTTCACAATAAGCCATTCAAGAAAGCAAGCCAAGAGGGGCGCCTGGGTGGCTCAGTTGGTTAAGCGACTGCCTTCGGCTCAGGTCATGATCCTGGAGTCCCGGGATCGAGTCCCGCATCGGGCTCCCTGCTCTGCAGGGAGTCTGCTTCTCCCTCTGACCCTCCCCCCTCTCATGTGCTCTCTCTCTCATTCTCTCTGTCTCAAATAAATAAATAAAATCTTTAAAAAAAAAAAAAAAAAAAAGAAAGCAAGCCAAGAAATGTCAGGAAGTAAAAGGTTCCCTCCCATTCTGGCTCACTAGCTCTGTTTCATGTGAATAGACTGAGGAGCATCTTGAACTCTTGTTCTCCTTCCTAATCCCCTTGACAAGCTCAACCCAGTTTTAAAACAAAAACTAGAGTAAGTTTAAAAGCTTCTTCCTGGCAACTGAGTTAAATGAAATTAGAGGAGACTATATATGTCATGTGCAGAGAAAGCCAAAGTGATGACATTAAAATATGGCAGCAAGCCCAAAAAGAAGAGAATTATAAAGAAGAAATTCAAATGATGATTTATAATAAACTCTAATTTTAACATTTCTTAAAAATTCCTCTTGGGGGGCGCCTGGGTGGCTCAGCTGGTTAAGCGACTGCCTTCGGCTCAGGTCATGATCCTGGAGTCCCGGGATCGAGTCCCACATCAGGCTCCCTGCTCAGCAGGGAGTCTGCTTCTCCCTCTGACCCTCCTCCCTCTCATGCTCTCTGTCTCTCATTGTCTCTCTCGCAAATAAAAAATAAAAAAATCTTAAAAAAAAAAAAAAAATTAAAAAAAAATTCCTCTTGGGTGCTAAGCCTTTTTATATGGTTATTTTTAATGACACTGTCATAATAGACAAAGAAAAGCTGAGCAACTGTGCCAGATTAAAGACAAAAGACAATTAAATATCCTAACAATCCTAGATGGAGGGAATAATGCCTGTTACTAATGGCATTATTAAGAAAATTGGCAAAACTTTATGTATACTGTATTTTGGACAAGAGTATTATATTAATACTAAATTTGCTGAATTTGATAATTATACTATGATTATATAAGAGTACCTTCGTTCTAGGAAATACACTCTGATGTATTTAGGAGTCAAGGAACATAATGTCTACAACTTATTCTCAAAGTTTCAGGAAAAAAAAAATATATCCATACATGCACATTTAAAGATCTCGGAGAATGATAAATAAAATGTAGCAAAATTGATGAATATGGGAGAATGTAAGAATTCTTCGCACTATTCTTGTCATTTTCCTCTAATTTTAAAATTATTTCTAAATAAAGAAATAAGTAAATAAAATTATTTCAAAATAAAGTTGTTTTAAATCCCTAATGCAAAAGAGAATTTTTAAATATCTGAATGGGGATACTTTTAGAATTTCATTCCAAACTAATACTACCTCATAGTAGGGCCAGGATAAAAAAAAAAGAAGAAGAAGAAAAGAGAAAGGGGAAAGAAAAAAGGTAAAGCCCTTCTACAACCCTTCTATATACAAGGTGCCCAATTTACTCTGAAGGCCTAAATCATTAAAATATTACCTTTTTTTCCTAACAAGAGTATTCTACAAAACTCTACTACAGTCAATACTCTATTTTATTCATATAAATATACGATCTCTCTTCTTTATACCACAGGTGATTTGAACAACTATTTCTTATTCTTCTATTAAGTACAATCACATGTTAGAAGTGCTACAGACACAATAAAAAATACTTGTCAAGTTCCACGTAAGTTTTTATTATATCTGACCTAACGTCCTACTCCCCCACCTGCTATTCCAATCTTGGCCTCTTCTGTTTCCCATTCTCCATATAATTCTCCACTGCAGATGTCACTGGAATTCTCCCTGACTGAGGCATTGAACCACCTCCTCATTGTCTCGTGAAACACTTTACAAATAGTTAACCTACAGAGAAAAGGAAGGTTTTAAGTTGAACTCTGTGTGTATGAGAATATGTGGATGTGGCTTAAACAAACTCTTCAAATAATATATGATCTCCATAAATATTTACCTTTGACAGACATGTATATAAGTATGCATAAATGTGCATAATATAAATTCTTTCAGTTACATATTTTTGGTAAGAAAAACTGCTTCCACCTTCCAAATGCAGAATTAAAATTTTAAACCTTTATTTAAAAGACAGTGTACTCATGTTCCTTATATATTGAACCAAAACTTCTTAAAGTTAACATTACATGGCATCTCATTATTCACACTTATTACAGGTTTTAACAGATTTTTAAGTCATTATAAATGGACAGGAGCACATACTATATGAATGCTGAGTTTTCTTAGTATTCTTACAGTTTAATGATCCTACTAAGACTAGATAACACTTTCAGAATTCAAGTAAGACAATTTAAGAAAAAAATTCAAAAAGCACTGTAAAATCTGACAATATTAATATAGAACTAGAAAGAAATACTTTAGTATACGTGGAAAATGGGATTTCCAATGAAATGGACACACATCAAAAACATAAAAATAGCCTATCTCACAAAAGACTTCATTGAGAAAATTAAAGATGCAGTCTACTGAAAAAATTTCCAATATTCCACTATATGTTAACTAACTAGAATTTTTAAAAAATTTGGAGGGAAAACAAAAAAAGAAAAAATTCCACTGCAACCTGGACTTGATCATGAAATACTTTTCTCAACCAGATTAAGTCAAAGCAAAGGTGAGTAAATAATCCTGTTTGCCTTTTCTATTCAACTCTGAAAAATGTGAAAATTCTGAACTCTGGGGAAAATGTACAGAGTATTGACAACAGACCATTGGGCTTCCAATTATCCAGATCTGACTCACATGCTATTAAGAGTTGCAATGTTGGGGACGCCTGGGTGGCTCAGTTGGTTAAGCGTCTGCCTTCGGCTCAGGTCATGATCCCAGGGTCCCAGGATTGAGTCCCATATCAGGCTCCTTGCTCAGTGGGGAGCCTGCTTCTCCCTCTGCCTGCCGCTCTCCCCTGTTCGTGCTCTCTCTCTCTCTGACAAATAAACAAATCTTAAAAAAAAAAAAAAAAAAAGAGTTGCAATGTTGAACTGTGGTATGAAGATGATAAAAATGGGAGATAAATATCTTTAATTCACAATAAATCACCAAGGGGCACCTGAGTGGCTTAGTCAGTTAAACAACTGACTTGGGTTCAGGTCCTGATCTCATGGGTCGAGGGATCAAGCCCCGCTCAGCGGGAGTCTTCTTGGATATTCTCTTCCTCTGCCCTTTCCTGCCGCCCCCCACCAAGTAAATAAAACCTTTAAAAAAAAAAAATCACCAAAATGTGATTTTTGCCATACGGTTTTTATCATTATATTCAGAATTTCACTAATCAGACCAATATAGCAAGGAAAACTGGAGATGAAGCCCTATAAAAATGGCAAGATCCAGTTTCATAGCTGTCAAATTATAGATGTTTACTTTGTTAATATTAATTTACGGTACACTATGAAAAGTTAACAATCCATATCATAATCCCTAGAGGAAGCACTAAGAAACTAATACACCTAGGGGCACCTGGGTGGCTCAGTTGGTTAAGCATCTGCCTTCGGCTCAGGTCATGATCTTGGGGTCCTAGGATCAAGCCCCACATCGGGCTCCTTGCTCAGTGGGGAGTCTGCTTCTCCCCCTTCCTTTGCTCCTCCCCACCACTCATGCTCTCTCCCCCACCAATAAATAAATACTTTTTTTTTTTAAAGATTTTATTTATTTATTTGACAGAGAGAGAGACAGCAAGAGCAGGAACACAAGCAGGGGGAGTGGGAGAGGGAGAAGCAGGCTTCCCGGTGAGCCGGGAGCCCAATGTGGGGCTCGATCCCAGGACCCTGGGATCATGACCTGAGCCGAAGGCAGATGCTTAATGACTGAGCCACCCAGGTGCCCCAATAAATAAAATCTTTAAAAAAAAAAAAAGAAAAACAATACACCTTTGCAAAAAACTAACAGAAGAAATATGGATTAAAAAAAAAAAAAAACTCCAAAGAGCAAGGTAAAAATTTAAACCTAGCATTATCTATAACGTTAAATATTAATGGACTACGCATCTCATTTTAAAGGCAGAGAATGTAAGAACAAGTTTTTAAAAAGCAGCACCTAACTATATACTCTTTATAAGGGACGCACAGATTTATGTCAGAAAGTAAAAAATGTAGAAAAAAATATAGCATGTGAACACTAACCGTGAGAAAGCCAGAAAAGTTATATAAATTTTAGACAAAGTAGACTTCAAGAGAGTAGCATTACCAGAGATAAAGGGCATTTTATATAGATGGAAGGGCCAATTCACCAATTTTATACACTCATAAAACAGGAAGAGAGAACAATTGTTATGTCTTTTATTTCTTTTTCTTGTCTCACTGCACTCTTCACTACCTGTATTCAACATGGTGCTTGAAATAAGGGCAATCATTAAAGCAATAAAAAGAAATAAAAGGCATCAAAATTGGAAGGAAAGAAGTAAAAAGTCTTTTTCAAAGGCATCATCTATATAGAAAATCCTGGGCAGCACTAGAATAAGGGAGTTTAGCAAGATAGTCAGTATATGTTACCCTTTCCTTCATCCTTCAGGATACAAAGTCAATATACAAAAATCAGTTGCGTGACAACGTGAAATGCTGTTGAGTATGAGGAGCAACAGAAACTCATTCCTTGTTGGTGGGACTGTAAACACACACAGCCACTTTGGAAGAGAGTTTAGCAGCTTCTTACAAAACTAAACATACTCTTACCATAAGATCCAGCAATCACGCTCCTTGGTATTTACGCAAAAGAGATGGAAACTTCAGTGCACACAAAAACCTACACATGGATGTTTAAAGCAGCTTTATTCATAACTGCCAAAAATTGAAAGCAACCAAGATGTCCCTCAGTAGGTAAATGGATAAAACTGTGGTATATCCAGACAATGGAATATCATTCAGTACTACAAAGAAATGAGCTATCAAGTGAAAGAAGCCAATCTGAAAAGGCTACATACTGTATGATGCCAACTACATGACACTGAGGAAAGGCAAAATCAGAAAGACAATATAAGTTAAGTGGCTGCCCAGGATCGGGGGTTAGGGGGAATGTGAGATGGGGGAGATGAATAAGCAGATTTTTAAGGCAATGAAATATTCTGTGTGAAAGTGTAACTATAGATATCGGTCACTAAACATTTATCCAAACCCAAAGAATGTACAACACCAAGAGCGAACCCTAAAGTAAACTGGACCTTGAGTGATTATGATGTGTGTAAGTTCATCCTTGGTAAAACAAAAAACAAAAAACCATTCTGGTGAATGATGTTAAAATGGGGGAGGCTATGCCTGGGTGGGGACGGGGTATATGGGAAATCGGTGTACCTTTTCTCAATTTTGTGTAAACCTAAAACTGCTCTAAAAAAAATAAAGTCTTTAAAAAAAAATCAGTTGTACTTCCATATACTAGCAATAAAACAAGTGAAAATTTACAGGATGTTCAGAGACTTATGAAAAAAAAAAAAAAAAAAGCCAAGGGGCGCCTGGGTGGCTCGGTCGTTAAGTGTCTCCTTTAGCTCGGGTCATGATCCCAGGGTCCTGGGATCGAACCCCGCATCGGGCTCCCTGCTCAGTGGGAGGCCTGCTTCTCCCTCTCCCACTCCCCCTGCTTGTGTTCCTGCTCTTGCTGTCTCTCCCTGTCAAATAAATAAAATCTTAAAAAAAAGCCAAAATGTCCAACAAGGAATAAGTAATCAAACCATAACTTATCAACAAAATGTAATACTATACTATCATTTAAAACAAGTAAAAAAAAAAAAAAAAAAGAACCATATCCTCTACATCAGTGTTTCTGAGAGCCTTTTAACTCATGTCACCTTATCCCTTTAAAGAAATATAAAAATCTCATCTTCTATTACCAGTCCAGCCCATCTGAAGATCAGAATGTGTCTGTTTCTCACTTTATTTGGTTACTAGGGAAAAAAGGATGGAAAAGAAGGAAAAACTAAACACTTCATACTTTTGGAACACATCAAAATTTCATAACCCATTATGAAATACTACTAAATAAAAATGGCAGAAAACAGTAGTTACAGGCATAGGAACTATATATATACATATAAGACAATGGAAATTTGAATGTGTTTTTCTCCTTAAATTTACTTTGGGAGGAGAAAAGACTTACTATGCTTAGAACAGTGAACTAAAAATCTGAGTATCTAGATCCTAATTCCTCCTCTATTTTAGAAACGCTATAAAATTTCTAAATCTCAAGATTCTCAACAGTAAAACTAAGGAGTAGATTAATTTTTTTTTAAGCAGACTCCATGCCCAGCGTGGATCACAATGAGGGGCTTGAACTCACGACCCTGAGATTAAGACCTGAGCTGAGATCAAGAGTCAGATGCTTAACTGACTGAGCCACCTAAATGCCCCAGATTAAATTATTTTTAGGGCCTTCCATTCTAATACCCCATGGCTTACTCTGTTACTATACTTGGAAAGGATATGTTCTATTAGTTTTTTTATGTAGTACCAAGTACACTGTACCTTTATTACGACTCTCTAAAAACTGCCATGAAAATCATGATCCATTATCCACATTCAGTACCCTTTCTCCAGGCCTCCTATACCATTTGTTTTAAAGGCCATTTTAATCCAGGAATTCAGTTCCACTTCTAGGAGTTTCTCCTACAGAAATACAGTGCTAGAAAATATGTACAAAGATATCTGTAAGAATATTTATTGTAGCATTGGTCATAAAACAATTTAAAACAATGGAAACAACCCATATTTCCATCAATTGAGAATTAAACAAATGATGGTATTGCCATACAACATTCAACTGTTTCAAAGAGGCTGATCTACACATAATACCTAAAAGTTAACAGACTCTCTTCTCTGAGCAAAATATTGTAACTTCTCTGAAATCCAGCCTCTTAAGAACCGGACACTAACAATATCCCCTTCTAGGCTTTCATGTGTATTAACTATTTAAACACATCAAAGCCTAGTACAATGCCCTGCACAAGCAGATATTCAGTATATGTAACTCTTTCCTTTATCCTTCAATCATTATAAAATCTTCCTAACTGAATTCTCTGGCTCTAATCTCAACAGATTCTCCAAGCCATTCTGGACAATAATTTTCCTAAAATATCATTTTAAATAGTATCACTCTCTTGCTCAAACAGTTGCCTACCAGAAAAAATTTAAACCCCATATAGCTTAACCATCACACAACAGCTCTACTTTAAAAACCTTAGCCCCTCCATACCTCTCAAATAGGAGCTTATCATGCCACCCTTAAAAGTCTGCCTCCTCACTGCCATTTGGAGATGCAGTGCATATTACCTTTATGACTCTCATCATTTTTTTTTAAAGATTTTATTTATTTATTTGAGAGAGAGAATGAGAGACAGAGAGTATGAGAGGGAAGACGGTCAGAGGGAGAAGCAGACCTCCCACTGAGCAGGGAGCCCGAAGCGGGACTCGATCCCGGGACTCCAGGATCATGACCTGAGCCGAAGGCAGTCACTTAACCAACTGAGCCACCCAGGCGCCCTATGACTGATCATTTCCAAATGCAATTCTCATCCTTCCACTGCCATCCCATCCAAATCTATTCATACTTCAAATACCTACTGCAGACTAATCTTCCACAAAGCCATCTCAAGTATCTCAGTTTACTAATCTGTTTCCTTTGAACACTGACTTGAAGTGATTTGAATATTCACACATTCACACACACACACAACCTAACAGAACAGTCATCAACTTGACACTCTGCTAAGAGTGAAGTAGATTTTTAATAATTAATTGAGGAACAGGATATACAACAAAGTCTAAACTACACAAGCAGGTACTTTTCTGTAATTTATTTAACAGAAATGCCTAAAGTAATTGCTGGTGTATTTCCCAAACTTTCACAATGTAAATAGACAACTTGAAAATCCTGGTACAGAATTATTGACTATATATTCCCCATCCTGTCCTTTTCATCTCTGCGACCTACTATAACTGGAATTCTGTACCTCTTAATCCCTTTTATCCATTTTGCACATCCCTTCACCTACTTCTTCTCTGGTAACCACCAGTTTGTTCTCTATATTTAAGAATCCATTTTGTTTGTTCAGTTGTGTGCTTTAAGATTCCACATATTAGTGAAATCATATGGTATTTGTCTCAGTCTTACTTCACTTAGCAGAATACCCTCTAGGTTCATCCATGTTTTGCAAATGGCAAGATATCATTTTTTTATAGCTGAGCATTATTCCATTGTGTGTGTATACACACACATCTTTACCTATTGATGGACACTTGGGTTGCTTCCATAAGAAGCTTCTAGATGAAAAGCACAGCATAAGGAATATAGTCAGTAACGTAGTAACACTGTATGGTGACAGATGGTGACTGCACTTATCATGGTGAGTACTGAGTAGTGTGTAGAATTGTCAAATCAATTATGTTTTACACCTAAAACTAGTGTTCAATAAAAAGAAGAATACAAGATAGTCCCTGAAAAAGGAACTGAGAGCCACAGTGTGAAACGGGCAACAAAAGGAGCAGCAGCTATCTTAAACCTAGACATCTACAAAGTAGTCAGCCGGCTACCAGCAACTGATAGAGCGGGGGAGCACAAAATCCGAACTTCAGAAGTCTGCTCTGCTGAGAGACGTCGCTCCAGTGGCTAAGTGGGGGGTGCAACCCTCACTGGGACAGTGTGGTCTCAGGACCCTCGGGGTCACAGAAAGACCTGGGGTGCCTCAGTGCGGCAGAGCTCCCAGGTATCGAAGCAGGGAAGCCGGCTGCAGAGACAGAGCCGAGGAGTGGGCTCTCAGCTCGGGGTTGCCATAAACCCCATATTCCGCGGCACAGTCAAGACCACTGTTCTTCCAGCAGGGACCCAACAAGCAGCAGATCCAGGGAGACTCCCCTTCCTCCCCCGGGAGGCACGGCAGCACACCACAGGAATCTGCTGGGTTTGAGACTCCAAATGGGGTCGTGTGCCTGAGATAGAAACACTCGGTCATAGGCCGGGTGAACACGGAGTGCGGCCAGAGACCGGGGAGACAGGAGTGATTGACTGCTTTTCTCTGAGGGAGCACTGAGCAGTGGGGCCCCAAGCTTTTGGCTCCAGGGTCAGAGATTGGGAGGCTGCCAATTTCATTCTCATCCTTTAAAGCTGCTCGGAAAGCCTGCAGGGAACAAAAACCACATACAGCAAACCCAAGCAGATTACTTAGCCTGGCCCCTGGCAAGGGCGATGTAATTCCACCAGGGGCAAAGACATTTGAGAATCAACCCAACAGGCCCCTCCCCCAGAAGATCAGCAAGAACACCCAGCTAAGACCATGTTTACCCATCAATGAGAATGGCAAAACCCCAGCACTAGGGGAATACAGCACATAGAATTAATGGCTTTTCAAAATATGGAAAAGAGCCCAGATGTCCATCAACAGATGAATGGATAAAGAAGATGTGGGGTATATATATGTGTGTGTGTATATATATATATACACACACACATACAATGGAATATTACTCAGCCATCGAAAAAACGAAATCTTGCCATTTGCTACGACATGGATGGAACTAGAGCGGATTATGCTAAGCGAAATAAGTCAATCAGAGAAAGATAATTATCATAGGATCTCACTGATAATGTGGAATTTAAGAAACAAGACAGAGGATCATAGGGGAAGAGAGGAAACAATGAAACAAGAAGAAACCAGAGAGGGAGACAAACCATAAGAGACTCAATCTCAGGAAACAAACTGAGGGTTGCTGGAGTGGTGGGGGGTGGGGGGGATGGGGGTGGCTGGGTGATGGACACTGGGGAAGGTATGTGCTATGGTGAGCAATGGGTGTTGTGTAAGACTGATGAATCACAGACCTGTACCCGTTAAACAAATAATACATTATATGTTAATATAAAAAATAATAATAAAAAATAATAATCCTGATACTTTAGACATCCAAAAAGTGCTTTTCCAAACTTACTAGTAAAAAAACAAAAATATTTAACAGCATTTTATCATTTGCTTAATGTTGATATGCACTAAATCTCTAAACATTTAAGCTGCTTTATTTTTCTTTAGTAAAACGTTGTGCTTTACCCATCATAAATACTGCCCTGAAAATGTTTTAATGGATAAAATTATCAGTAGCCATGTTATAATGGAAATGATGACAGATCATTTATTTTTAAAAAGGCAGGAGAATAAAGGACTAATCTTATTATCATAATGGATCCATTTTCTTGTATTGAATCAGGTATTACTCTGGGATTGAGTTTTAGACTATTTTACCTAACTCCAAAACAGAAAACATATCTCACTGAGTTATTATTGTCCCAGTTATAGCAATTGGATTAACCCATTTTTGACTGTTGAATATTCTCCAAATTCGATGAAATAACACAATAAGGAAATGTCTGGGTTCTTATGACCCCAAATGCCACCCTCACCCCAAGCTCCAACCTGTTGGTTAACACAAGAGAAAAGGGAAGACAGCCAAAGGCAATGCAAAAAGGATAAAAGAAAACACGCCTCACTATTCCCAAAGCCATGTCCTGCAAGGAATACAGTGATGATCACAAATAAAAAGAAACACAAAATGTTGGCAAAGTTGGGGCAAAGAGAAGAGAGAAAAAGGTGGGCATTAAATTGACAATATAATTGGTATGTCTCCAAAACAAACAATGGGTCCTGGTCTACTGGCTGCTGGCTAATATTTACCTTAATCAATGCATATGAGTCTGCGTACAAAATAGACCTGCACTTTCCAACTATGCAAACGGTTAACAGTTAGCTGGCTACTAGCCTATTGCTATACAAACAAAACCTACCACTTTATATTTGAGGCACTGCTATCATGTCCCAGAGGCTCCTCAAACCCAAACCAAAAACATCACCTCTCTTCCCCTCAATTAGCTGCTCCTCTTCCTATATTGTGAAATATTTACCAGTATCCATCTAATCTTCTAGCATGTCTTCAAACTAGTAATTTATTGTTTAAAAAAAAATAATAGTATCTATTTCCATTTCTTTGTCTTTTTAAATCAATATATAAATATTCATTTATGTATGTTCGTATTTTAAAATGGAGCACTTTGGGAGCCCCCAAATGAATATCAAAGTGAACATGCTTGATAATGGATGCAGAAAAATGTGCCATTACTTTTGTCTTTTCAACAAATGGTGCTAGAACAGTTGGCTATCCATTTGAAAAAAAAAATTGAACTTCAATCTATACCTTGCACTAAATACAAAATTAATTCAAACTGGATCCCAGATAGAAGTATAAAATCTAAAACTAAAATACGAAGAGAAAACCTTGTTGACCTTGGATTAGGCAAAGATTTCTTATTCTTAGGCTCAGTACCAAAAGCACAATCCATAAAAGAACAAATTGAAAAACTGGACTTTATCAAAATTAAAACCTTCTGCTCTATCAAAGACACTGTTAAGAGAAAAGACAAGTCAAAGACTGGGGAAAAAACATTTTCAAATCACATATCTAATAAAGAACTTGTATCAAGAATATATACAGAACTCTCGGGGCACCTAGGTGGCTCAGTCGTTAAGCATCTGCCTTCAGCTCAGGTCATGATCCCAGGGTCCTTGATCGAGCCCCACATCAGGCTCCCTGCTCTGCGGGGAAGCCTGCTTCTCCCTCTCCCTCTCCTGCTCCCCCTGCTTGTGTTCCCTCTCTGGCTGTCTCTCTGTCAAATAAACAAAATCTTAAAAAAAAAAAAAAAAAAAAAGAATTTGGATATACAGAACTCTCAAAACTCAGTAATAAAACCACCCAGTAAAAAAAACAGACAAAAGACTTAAACAGACATTTCAACAAGAAACATATATAGATATGCAAATAAGTACATGAAAAAGTGCTCAACATCCATAGTCACTAGGGAAATGCAAATTTAAAACACAGTGTATACCTCTACACACCTATTAGACTGCCTAAAACTGACCAAACCAAGCGCTGGCAAGGATGTGGAGAAACTAGAACATTCATACATGCTGGCTGAATGTAAAATGGAACAACCGTGTTGGAAAATAGATTGGCAATTTTTTAAAAAGTTAAACATACAACTACCATATAATCCAGCCATTCCACTCCTAGACATTTATCCAAGAGAAAGGAGGGCATGTGTCCACACAAAGACTTATATACAAATGTTTATATATCAGTTTTATTTTTATGAATGAAAACCCTTAAACAATCCAAATATCCATCAACAGGTGAATGGATGAACAAAGAGTGGCACATTCATACAATGGAATACTACCCAGAAATAAAAAGGAACAAACTACTGATATATACTACAACATGGATGACTCTAAAAATAACTCAGCTGAATAAAAGAAGCTAGGCAAAAAAGCATACTGCATGCTTTAATTTATATAAAACTTTAGAAATGCAAACTATTTTTTAGTGAAACAAACTAGGAAACAAGAGGAAGGATTACAAAGAAGTACTAGGAAACTTCAGGGGTAATATGTTCAGTGTGGTATTTCACAGCTGTGTATGCATGTATCAAAATTCATCAAACTGCACCCTTTAAATACGTGCAATTTATTGTATGTCAATTATATCTCAATAAATTATTAAAATTGTTAACAAAAAGTAAATTTTCTCTGTTCTTTAGAAGATTTCTTAAGAAAGGATAAAAACTACGAAATATTAGCACTTACCTAAAAAAGAAAATGAAAAATTAAAATTAGGGGGCACCTGGGTGGCTCAGTAGGTGGAGCATGCGACTCTTGATTTTGGGGTTGTAAGTTCAAGCCCCATGTTGGATGCAGAGATTACTTTAAAAAAAAAATCTCAGGGACGCCTGGGTGGCTCAATGAGTTAAGCGTCTGCCTTCGGCTCAGGTCATGATCTCAGAGTCCTGGGATGGAGCTCCGTGTGGGTCTCTCTGATTAGCAGGGAGTATGCTTCTCCCTTTCATTCTCCCTCTGTGTTCTCCCCTTCTCTCTCTCAAATAAATAAATACAATTTTTTTAAAAATTTAAAAAAATTAAAATCTTAAAAAAATTTTTTTTAATTAGGTCCAATGGATTCTGAGGGTATACCAATGGTTAGAACACATCAAACATAAAACAAATATATACACACACACCACCATGATTTTATAATCCTTTAAAAGAAATTTATGACTTTAGGAGAATGTTAGGGAATCAACGCATTTTTTGAACATTGGTATATGAAGAGGAACAATTAAGCACTGTTATGCCTTTCCTATGACCCTACCTCTGGGTAACCAAATAGTGTATTCGAGGGTCTCTTTATAGCTAATAAATGAAACAACAATTAGAATGTGATCATTTGAACCCCTACTGAATCAACAAATGTAGGTATGGCATATATACGGCTGCTAATTTCACAAAAAGAGATAACCATATATATACTTCCTGATCAAAGAACATACCATTATCTATAATAATCCCACCAATTTTTTTTTCAAAATAAACTCAAACGAAGTCTGATCAAATCTCTAAGTCCAACTAATTTATTGGAAATAGAGGACAGAGAATACATTTTTACCTTTAATTTTTATGAAAGATACTTGGGACATCAACCAGTTGCAATGTACAATGTTGACTGAAAATACTTACAACTTTAAAATATATAAACAAACAAAAAAATAAAATATATAAACAAAAAACTTCTCAGATCACTGGAAATCTGAACGCTAATTAGACATTCAATTCCCTATGAAGGAATTATTGTTTGTTTTTAGATGTGATAACAACATTACAGTTACGTTTAAAAAAGCAGAGAGAAAAAAAAGACCTTGTCTTTTAAAGACACATACTAATGTATTTATAAATTACATGTTATGATTCTGGAATCTATTTCCAAATAATACAAGAACGGAGAAATGAGTGGGAATACAAAAGAAGTAACACTGGGGGGCGCCTGGGTGGTTCAGCCGTTAAGCGTCTGCCTTCGGCTCAGGTCATGATCCCAGGGTCCTGGGATTGAGCCCCGCATCGGGCTCCCTGCTCTGTGGGAAGCCTGCTTCTCCCTCTCCCACTCCCCCTGCTTGTGTTCCCTCTCTAGCTGTCTCTCTCTCTAATAAATAAAATAAAATCTTTAAAAAAAAAAAAAGGAAGTAACACTGGGGCACCTGGGTGGCTCAGTCGGTTAAGCACCTGACTCTTGATTTCAGCTCAGGTCATGATCTTAGGGTCGCGAGCCCTGCCTTGGGCTCCACAATAGCTCAAAGTCTCC
Organism: Neomonachus schauinslandi; assembly: GCF_002201575.2. Taxonomy (NCBI): domain Eukaryota; kingdom Metazoa; phylum Chordata; class Mammalia; order Carnivora; family Phocidae; genus Neomonachus; species Neomonachus schauinslandi. The sequence continues at coordinate 65,730,113 of NC_058413.1, read as the reverse complement.
TTGGGATTCTCTCTCTCCCTCTGCTCCTTCCCCCACTTGTGCGTACGCTCGCTCTCTCTAAAATAAATAGAGGTGCCTGGGTGGCTCAGTCAGTTAAGCCTCTGCCTTCAGCTCAGGTCATAATCTCAAGGTCCTGGGATGGAGCCCCGCATCAGGCTCCCTCCTTCTCCCACTCCCTCTGCCCTTACCCCCCACCCTCTGCTCTTTCTCTCTCACTCTCAAATAAATAAAATCTTTAAAAATGAATAAATAAAATCTTAAAAAATAACATTATCCATGAGTTGGTCGTTTTGGGTGATAAGCAGTCCAATATTCCATTTGGTCTGCTTTGTATACTTGGACTTTATGTATAATGAAAAGTAATAAAAAATAAGATACCTTGTTGAATTTACTTTGTAACTATTTTATGCACATTGATATAAAAATCCTAAATAAATAGGTCACATTTCTTATGTTGTCCTTGTCCTTTTTGGTTAGAAATATAAACTGGGTAACCATCTTCTTTTATTCTCTAAAAGTTTATATAAGATATGAACAGTCTGTTTCATAAAGGTTTAGTTGAATTTTGTAAAACCCTCTGGGCCTGACAGCTACATGTTGAAGGGAGGATTCCTACACATAACAGTGTTTTATCTTTTGACGTGTAATTACATAGCACTGTAGGCTGCATACTGATTATCTGCCATTTACTGCAACTTGCTTCATGACTTGGTATGTGGTCAAATTTCATAAATGTTCTATGTACTTAAAAATGTATATGATCTAGGGCGCCTGGGTGGCTCTGTCAGTTGAGCGTCTACCTTCAGCTCAGGTCATGATCCCAGGGTCCTGGATTGGGCCCCATGCTGGGTTCCCTGCTCAGCAGGGGAGCCTGCTTCTCCCTCTCCCTCTGCCTGCTGCTTCCCCTGCTTGTGTGTGCGCTGTCAAACAAACAAAAATCTTAAAAAATAATTTAAAAAATGTATATGATCTAACAATTAGGTGCAGGGTTCTATAACTGTCCATTGGCTCAAACTTGTTAACTCTTTTATTCGAATCTTCCATTTTACTAATATTTACTTAGTATATTATCAAGAGGTAAATAAAATATTAACGGCATTTATCATTCTAAATGTCAATTTTTTAAATATATATTGAAGTTATACATACACACAAATTCATGACTTATCTTTTCCTAGAAATATTTTAGTTTTCCTAATGGATTATTTCATTCCTACTGAATGAATTTCTTAATCCCTAATGATGTTTTTGTCTTAGTCTAAATTTTCATAAAATTAATATACCTATGACAGCTATTTTTTTTTTTTTGTAGGGGAAAGCGCAAATGCAGTCCCCCCCTACCACAAATTATGCAGTCGAGTTTCCCACATTTGGGGAAATCGCAGGGGTCAGAACATCCAGAGTACAATGGATAAGCCTCACCCTGGGAAAACCACCTTCGTGATCCTGGTATCTCCCCTGCCAGTAAGTATGACAGCTATGTTTTGGTTGCTTGTGTTAAAATGTTTTAGACCCATTAATCATTAGCAGCAATGTAATTATTTATTTGCTCTCTTTAAAAGAAATCCTATCCTGGAGTCTCCATGTTTTCTCTGGCAAGTGTACTCTGTTTACATTTCTCCTGATAACTGATAGAGTTGAAATTATTTTCACCATCTTATTTTATTTTTAATATACTATGCCTATATACTATGACTTTACTTTTCCTTTCTTTAACTTTTCCTTAAACTTTTAACAAGATTACCTGAAAGTAGAATTAGTATTATTATTCTCTTTCTAAAGAATAAGACCTCAGAAAGCTTTAATCAGTACCCCTCCTGTCTTAATGCATTACTTTCTAGGACAATCTTTAATTCTTGTGCATTTAAGTTATTTATTGTATTGTTTTATACAATCAGGTTGCCAGATTAGGCTACATGTTTACCAATTCTTTTCTTTTTTTTAAGATTGATTGATTGATTGATCGACTTGACAAGAGACAGCACAAGAAGGGGGAGAGGGAAAAGCAGGCTCCCCGGGGAGCAGGGAGCCCGATGCGGGGCTCACTCCCAGAACCCTGGGATCATGACCTGAGCTGAAGGAAGATGCTTAATCAACTGAGCCATCCAGGTGTCCCATGTTTACCAATTCTTTAACTTTGCATCTTGCGTGCTCTTCTACAACCTGGGTTCAATTTCCTCTTATAAAGTACAGCTACCTTCAGTAGTTCTTTCAGTAATGGTCTATGAGTAACTATGAGTAGTAAACTTTCCATCTCCATCTGCAAAATATATTTATTTCTCCATCACTTTAGAATAACAGTTTTGAGAGTTATTTTATTTTTCCTTGGCACTTTGAAGATATTAATCTATTGGTTTTGGCCTCTATTCATCCTCATGATAGTAAGTATGCTAAACTAACTGCCATCCAGTTATAACTGACTTGTCTTTCTCTCTGGTTCCTTTACTACTTTCTGTTTACATTAAATGCCCAGAAATTTAACTAGAGTGTACGGAATTGTCCATTTATATTCCTTCTACTTATAGATTATTTATTTTTAGGCACGGTCACATAAAAAAGTGATTTGAGAATGACTATTTTCTTAATTCTCCCAAAGATTATTCAAAACTAACTCCATGCTAAAGGTATGAGACATTAATTCACTACATTTAGTGGATGACCTAGGGTAGTGGTTCTCAAACTTGAACATGCAAAACACCTGGGGAACTGGACTCTACCCATGGTTTAAGAATCACTGTCTTGGGGGGCGCCTGGGTGGCTCAGATGGTTAAGCGTCTGCTTTCGGCACAGGTCATGAATCCAGGGTCCTGGGATCAAGTCCCGCATCGGGCTCCCTGCTCAGCAGGGAGCTTGTTTCCCCCTCTGCCTGCCACTCTCCCTGCTTGTGCTCTCTAATAAATAAATAAAATCTTAAAAAAAAAAAAAAAAAGAATCACTGTCTTGGGGCACCTGGGTGGCTCAGCTGGTTGAGTGTCTGCCCTCGGCTCAGGTCATGATCCAGCTCAAGTCACGATCCCGTAGTCCTAGGAGCCCCATATCAGGCTCCCTGCTCAGTGGGGAGTCTTCTCCCTCTCCCTGACTCTCCCCCGGCTTGTGCTCACTCTCTCTTGCTCACTTTCTCTCTCTCAAATAAATAAATTAAATCTTAAAAAAAAAGAGTCACTGTCTTAGGGATTGGGATAATTTATCTCATGGAACCCCAGTTGATAAGGACCACAGGGATTTGTCCTGCTTCTTAAATCTAGAGATTAGTATTTCTCATCAATTCTAAACAGAATTTAGCTTTAAATTCTCTCCCGTTTCTTCTTCTAGAATTCCAATTATTAACTGCGCCTAACAGTCCATCATCCAGCCAGAACTGCTCCAGTTCATTCTTCACACAGCCCTCAGGCTAAAAACAAAGCTTGTTCATATCACCTCCCCTACCCAAAATTGTTTACTGGCTCTTCTACACCTATTAAGAGCAGTTCTTTATGGGGAGGGATACACGGACGGGCTTTAAAGTACATGCAAACTTTTGAGTATTTACATTATGTTACACTTATTTTTTATAATACCACCAAGAGGTCTGTGAGATCACTTAGATAAGTACATTAAAAACTGCTGACTTAAATTCAAATGAGTCAGTATGGCACATAAAGCTTTTCCTGATCCATGCCTGCCTAACCTACCCTTGTACCATCCTATGCACACCATGCTCTCAAAATTTCTTCACTGTACACATACTACCTCCACCCAGAAAAGAATGCCCAACAGGCCTCTCACAGGCCTAATTAACTACTCCCCAAGAGGTCCAATATCACTTCCTTCAGGAAACCTTCTCAACCCACTTGAGAGTTAGTTGCTCCCCTTTCTATTCTCTCTCAGCATCTTGTACAAACATCCACGATTACATTTCACCCTTCAAATCAGTGGTCTACAAACTATCATCCTTTATAAGAATATGAGTTATCTCCAGTTAAGTAAGAACTTAATCATTATTTTTAAATCCTCATAGTAGATACATTATTATGTCTGTTTTCATGTAGATTTTCAAGGGAACCAGAGATTCAATGGGAGTAAACGGCACCTAATCTAGTTTTGTTCTCACATTTCTCCACAAAATACTTGAAACCATCAATGCAATGATTATGCCCCTGTAAGGTCTGATGCCTGCACTGTCAATACAACTAAGAAAAAAACGTTGGAAGGATAATCAAATCTAAGAGTTCAAAAACACTGGAGGGGTAATCAAATCTGAGAGTTCAAAAACCTTCATTTAAAAAAAAAAAGGACTCTCATTTTAATTCCTATACAAATCTACTTGCTTTATCTGTTTATTTAATACACAGAAGTGCATATTACAAATTCTGAGAAGATTCCTTGTCACTATTTGTTAGAACACCCAATAAAATCCCTTTATAAAAGTATACAAAATCTGTACACAAAAGTAAATGGCTCTTTCCAGGGACAGAAGGTGAAAATGTGAGAAGCTGAGATCTTTCGCTTATTACTTTTCAAATGTATCAGTTTACCATCTGAATTTTTTTAATAATATATCACTTTAGAAACCAGCAAAACATAATGGAAAGTTTAAAAAAAAAAAAAAAAGAGCCATATCCTATGTCATGCTATTAAGAAAACAGCTTAATTATGTAATCATTTTAATATTATTTCTTACCAGATTTAAGACCTGAAATTTTGAAGATGGCACTTGGTTTCCCATTTGTGACAAATCCTAGGAGTTGCCATACAGGCATTCCATTTGAATCAGGATAGGAAAAGTAGACAGATCCTCCCATTCCCTCAGGAAATGGGATTGTTCCCAGCATAAAAACCACAACATGGTTGATACTTTCATAATCAGGCAAGTCAAAAACAAATTTATCCTCTGCCACTTGCTGTGCAGCTGTTTGCACCTAGAAAATAAGAAACTCGACTTAGTTCAATAGTTTGATGAGTTTCTATAACCCTTACGTATTCCTGTAAGCTGTTATCAAGTATAGTCAATTATACTCATTATACCCAGTATAACCTTGGGTTAATCTGATAGTCTATATGGAATTTCCAAATATACCAGTGTTAAATTTAAAAAGAAAATCCAAATATATATATATTCAGCCTTAAAATGATCATTTAATGAATGCAACCTTTAAAAAAATAGAACTAAATTATTTCAGAAGTGCCCTGAAAGGAATTTACTTATATAAGTAAATCACTACAGCTTCAGAATGTTAAAAAAAATGAAAGGTTGTGCAAAATACCACACCACCAAAGCCTTATCCTCAGTATGCAAAGTAGAGGAAATTAAAATGGGTAAGCAGTCCAGAAAGAATTAATCTTCATTGTTTGCAGATTCCATATTTATTAATTTGCTTAGTCACTAAAATTTATTTGTAAGCGCAAAATCAATATTCATTGCACTCTGGTGGTCATTCATGGACATGTTCATGCGCAGAGCAGCAAAAATTTTGAGTTGCCTAATGCACAGGTTCCCAGCTGAGGTGGAGAAAAGTTAGCTATGCCTTCTTTCTTTCAGCTGTCATGCTGTACACAAATGTGTTTTTCCCAGTCAATTCACTGCCGTGTTTGTTTGTATTTTGTGCTTTTTGTTGATGATTCTGATGTTTAAAATGGCCAAGCTGAAATGCTGGCTAATATTCCTAAGTCTGAAACGATTGTTATGTGCCTTACTGAGAAAATATAAGTTTCATTCAGAAATGAGTTATGGTGTTATTGGCTGTTAAGTTCAATGTTTATGAATCAACAACACAAAATTAAATAAGAGTCTTTAAACAGAAACATACAGACAACACAGTTATGTAATGATAGGCTGATAAAAACTGTCATCAGAGGCTTGAAAAAACCTAACTCTGTTTCCCCTAAGGGCAATGATTCAGTATTTACCAACTGAGGAATTGAGTGTTCACACTGACTTCATAGATCCGAACTACTGTGAATAACGAGAATCAACTGTATATAAAAAGCAAAAATCCTACCTTGAATGTGCAAAGTGGGAACCTGTAAAAGTCTCCTCTTGACTCATTTCATAATCTAATTTTCTGTTCTAGAATTGAATGTCAGTTTCTAGAATGAGATCTTATCTTATTTTGAAGTTTGAGAAGTTTGAGAAATCGACTTCCAAAGAGAAAATTCCTTTTATCCACTTTCAGAAAATTAATGATAATTGCTATATCACATCCATTAGCAAAAAGAAGTATTAATTCTGAGGGCATTCAGGTCAAAAGGCTGTCAAGAGTTTACATGATGCACAGTTTTTTGGTTTTCTTTTTAATTGCTATTGCCCCTCTATTCACCCAAACACCAAATCTGAATTACTACCAGTATTTTAAGACTTTAAATGGTCAAATCTTATTACCTAGAATGCAACTTCTTTTCCTTTGCTAATAGTTGCTGTTGTTACTAAAATGCTTACTTTTTTCTTTTATAATATCCTAGCTACTACTACAAAGAAACTTAAAAAATTCATAGCTATGTATATGAATTGTCCTAAATTTATTCCCAAGAGACCAAGAATGAATGTTCTTAAAATCAAGTTCTAATTCTCTCTTCTGAAGTTTTCCAACCTCATTAAAAACTGTCCAGTTTAAAGAGAATAAAACAAAAGAAAAACATAAATATAAAACCAAACTGCCTGTATTAGTATTAAATTCAATTTCACCAGTTTTGGGCATGCACATAATCTTAAAAAACATATTAAAATGATGGTATTCACAAGCCATGAAACAACCATAAGGCAAAATAAATATCTGTTAAACATCAACTCTACCAAGCACCAGACATCTTATAAATCTGTATTATGACACACTAATCCTTAACCTTAGGGAAAAAGATAACTCTTTACGAAAAAACCTTCAAGGAATGAAACTGAGTTCATAACTTTAGGTAAGTGGACTTTTCTAGTTAGAGAATAATGAAGTTTTGGATGTCTCCAGGTTCTACTTGCCCTTCATTTTGATGAACATGTTCTCTGGTTAACAGAGTCAGACACCTCCTAAAAGTCTTATCTTTAAGAAACTCTACTAGATATCTATCACAGAGGTTAGATGTTAGGTAAGTAGACACAGGTATTGTTATAATTAAATTTCCATGCTAGTTGACAACATGAGATACATGGAATCCATGTGGCCTTTTCTTTAAAAAACACACAGGGGCACCTGGCTGGCCCAGTCGTAAAGTATGACTCTTGATCTCGGGGTGGTGAGTTTGATCCCCACGTTGGGCATAGAGATTACTTAAAAATAAATAACTAAAAATAAAATAAAACACACACACATTTTAAATGTCATTCATTAATGACACTCACTCATCCGAGTCCCACACTTTAGCCCAGGCTGGTCCTTTCATTTTCCCTGCGAACAGCAGGGGCAATTCAAAGTTATCTCACCAATATTACCAATTACCACCATCACCAAAGGGGCCTCCCAGTCTTTGTGGTTTCTTACAACTGTGTACAGAATACATTACCAAAAGTTGATTAACAATTTAATTCAACAAATGGGCTGCAAAATTTAACAAAGCAAGTAGATAAAAGAAAAAGAACTCTGGGTGAAAGGAGTTAAGTCTAAAAAGGACTTCTGGGTGGTTTCTAAAGAGGCAAGCAAGATTCATCCTCTAAATTTTTCCTGAACAATTCCAGGTGCTGATCTCATTTAACTCTAATATCTGGCAAGGCAGGTTATTATCTCTTTTGACCAATAAAGATTTTCGCAGCTCATACCCTTCTGGGGTATCTCGGCCATGACTCACACTTAAGTTTAGGCGTTTCTATCAGCCAACTTCCAATTACTTTAAGCATATTTTTTACCGGGGTCCTTCCAAAAGGACCCCAAAGGTACACACTGCCCCAGCACCTTAACCTTTCAGAAATAGTGTGTTACAGACTCGATTCAAATGCCAGGTTTACCTCTAAGTTACTGTATGAGCTCAGGCAAGTATTTAAACTGACGACTGAGCTTAAGTTCATCAACTACAAAATAAAAATTAAAATAACCATCTCACGAGTTAGGAGGGTTAAATTTGAGGTGCTAAATAAAAGCTACCTAGAAGGCTGAAAATTATCTGAAATAGACAAAAGGCGTGCACTGCCAGGCATACAAATAATGCACACTCGATAAATAGTAGCTAACGTGGCTACTATTCAAATGACTGAAAAGAGCCGAGGGCAGAGAACGAACACCCCAGCACCCAATCTCCACCCTCACATTTAGCTGGAAAGTACACTTGGGGGGGGGGGGTGTTCCCCACATCTCCTGCACCCGAGCACCCTCCCCTTCCCGAGGCCTCGCCCTCGGGTGTCCTGCCCCCTTCCTGATACCACCCGGCCGCATCCTCACCAGCCTCCCTGCCACCAAGCAGCCAAACATGGCGGCGACTCCGCTCAGCCGGCAGGGACCCGAAGCCGGCGACTAAAAGTCCTGCGGCTACTGCCCTAGTTGAGCATAAGAACCTTCCAGAACATGCAGGAGGACGCCAGCCCCTCCACTACATAGCTACTAGGCCAGCGGCAGAAACGCCTTCTGCCCCCGCGCCCTCTGACCCCACTTCCTAACCAGCACGCCTCTCAGGTAGCGAGTACTTCCGGGGCTTACACTAGCCTCCCCAACTAAGGGAGAAAGTCAAGCCAGAGCCAGTACAAGACTACAAGTCCCAGACTGCCCTGCGCCGGCTTCCGGGAGGAGAGTCAAGAGGACTTACCTTTCGGGATTGACTGTCCAGATCCCAGATTTTCAAATTCGGTGCCAGTAGATGTTTCTCCCATTTGTGTAACATTTTAGAGATTACAGTGCGCTTTACAATAATCACTTCACTAGGTTTAGGAGGTATGCGAGGAAATTGCCCAGAGTGACCAGCTCCCAATCTTTACACAGCACAAAATGTTGGAGCCCGAATCCAAGTCCTGATCCAAATCCAGGCTTTTTTCTCCTACGTACTAATTTTTAACCAGCCGTTTAGTACTTACTGACAACTTTATTGTAGTTCTTTTCAGCTTCACTTAACTCCCCCATTTATTTTCTGTAAAACTAAGCAAGATATTATAATAACTTTATAACTTTGTGCTTTAATGTCTCCATTTGCAAAATAAGAATAATTAATTGTACCTATCTTATAGGGTTGCTGAGAGGATAAAATGAATTAGTGTATATAAAACAGAATAGAGTGGCAGCAGTTAATTATAGGGGTTTTAAATGTCTTTTTTTTTTTCTATATGCATTTGCAGTAGAGGTTCATAGGGAATAAAAAACAATAGCCAAAAGAACTGGCATCAACTACTGATTGACACCAATACTCATTCTACTTTCACAGCTTTAATTATCTTCTTAGATAGAAAGGTAGGATATCCCCTCCCCAACAGTCTCTGCCCTGATTGAAATATATGAGTTTAGGGCACCAGTCATCAGCAGGTCTGTCCAAAAGAGGATCAAAAAGTTTGTAACAATCCTCTGGCCTCCACTCTGGTTCCATAAACTGTGACCATTTATATTATTTCAGATATTCCTTTTAGATAGCCAAGCCAAAGGTGAAGAGATAGAAGATGTTTCTATCGATGTCTCCAACTTTCTACCTAAAAAGTCCTAGAACCTTCAAAATAGAAAGACCATTTTTGATAATATCACTTCATGAGGGGCAGATACACTGCCTGGGTTCAGAGCCCATCTCTGTCAGTTATTAACTATATAATCTTAGGCTAGTTAACCTAACACTCCCATTTTTCATTTTCCCCATCTGTAAAATGGGATAATAATAGTATCTGCATCATATGGTTGTTATGAAGGCTCTTGCATGAAAAGTACTAAATAGTAGCCAGAATATAGCTTAATAAAATGTTGGCATTTAGCATTATTACCTCTGTCTTCATAGAAATAAAAATAAATATATTGGTCTCTGCCCCTAGTTCCTGACACAGGACACTGAAACCCTTGTAAATTCCCAAGTGATAAGAGCACTAGGAGCATCTTTTATTCTAATGAGGTGGCTCTGGGTAGACTCCTAGTTGGGGGCTGATCACCAGAAAGACCGAGCCATGATTAGAGGCTTGGAATTTTCAGCCCCACCCCCCATTCTCCAGAGAAGGAAGAAGGACTGGAAATGGAGTTAATACTGGATCATGCCTATGTGAGGAAACCTCCATAGAACGCCAATAGTAAGGAGGGTGATGCACCCCAACTCCATAAGGACAGAAGCTCCTGCACCTGGGACCCTCCCAGACTTTGTCCTTTGTATCTCTCCATCTGGCTGTTAATCTGTATCCTTTATCATATCCTTTAACAAACTGGTAAACGTAAGTAAGTGTTTCCCAGACTTCTGTGAGCAAATAATTGAATCCAAGGGGGAGGAGGTCATGGGAACCTCCAGTTCTAGCCATGTCAGACAGAAGTTGTGGGTAACCTGGACGTATTACTTGCAATTGGCATCTGAAGTGGGGGGCAGTCTCATGGGACTGAGTCTCATGGGACTTAACCTGTGGGATCTGATGCTATCTCCAGGTAGTATTAGGATTGAGTTAAATTGTAGGACACCCAGCTCGTGTCACAGAATTGTTTGGTGTGGGGGGGAGAAAACCCCACACATTTGGTGTCAGAAGTGTTGTGAGTATGGTAGTAGTGTGAGAATGAAGGAGAAACATAGAAGAAACACCAGGTTTGTTTTTTTTTACATACCCTTACTATGCATTTGATTGTCTGAACAACTCATACTTTTCAATCTTTTTGTGCTTACACAACTTGTTTTACCTACCTATAATATTCACTTGGCAACTTATACAACCTCCCAGTTGTCTCAAAATATTTTTTTAAGATTTTATTTATTTATTTGAGGGAGAGAAAGTGAGCAAGTGAGAGAGAGAGAGAGAGAGCATCAGTGGAGGGAGGTGCAGAGGGAGAGGGAGAAGCAGACTCCATGCTGAGCAGGGAGCTTGATGCGGGGCTCAATCCTGGGATCATGACCTGAGCCAAAGGCAGATGCTTAACCAACTAAGCCACCCAGGCACCCCAAAATATTTTCTTCAGGAATCTTTCCATAATCTACCTGATAATTAGTTACACATTATCTTACACAACAATTTTATTTAATGGTTTGAGAGCTGGCTAGCTTAGAAATTATTTTTTATGAACTAAAGTTGCTGTTTATTAATTATCTCAGTCTTTGTTATGTGGGATTTCAGAATTTTCTCCATTTTGCTGGTGAATAGTCTAGTTCTAACATTGGACAAAGAATTAGAAGCAGTGGGTTTAATATCTTTTCTCCAGACTATAAAAGCCAGCCTTCTATTCACCAAACTCCATTATTTCTACATACAATAGTTCTTTGTAACTAAAGAGGACAGAACTAAGGGCCCCTGGGTGGCTCAGTCGGTTAAGCATCTGACTTTGGCTCAGGTCATGATCTTGGGGTCCTGGGATGGAGGCCGGCCTTGGGCTCCCCACTCAGTGGGGAGTCTGCTTGTCCCTCTCCTGGGGCTCCTCCCCTAGCTTATGCTCTCTCTCTCTCTCAAATAAATAAATAAAATCTTAAAAAAAAAAAAAGACAACTCACAGAATGGGAGAAAATATTTGCAAATTATATATCTGATAAAGGAGTCATATCCAAAATACATAAGGAATTCTTTCAGCTCAAAAAATTAAAAAAAAAATTTTTTTAAAAAGCAATTTTAAAATGGACAAAGGATCTTATATTAGTTTCCTAGAGCTGTCAAAACAAATTACCAACAACTAAGTGGCTTAAAGCAGCAGAAATGTTCATATAAAAACTTGTACATAAATGTTTATAGCAGCATTATTCATTATAGCCAAAAGGTGGAAACAGTGGAATGTCCAATAATGGATGAATGGATAAACAAATGTGGTATATGCATACAACAGAATATTATTCAGCCATGAAAAAGTTAAGTACTGATATATGCTACAATACGGATGTACCTTGAAAACATTATATTAAGTGAAAAAAGTCACAAAGGTCATATATTATATGACCCATCTGTATGAAATATTCAGGATAGAGAAATCTATAGAGACTCAAAGTAGATTAGTGTTTGCTTGGGACTGGGATGGGTGGGGATGTGGAGATAGGGATGATAGATAACTAAAGAATACAGTTCCTCTCTCTTTTTTACCAACTTAGCCATTTTTTAAGTATACAGGACAGTAGTGTTATCTATATGCACCTTGTTGCAACAGATCTCTAGAATTTTTTTATCTTGCAAAACTGAAACTCTATGCCTGTTAAACAATTTCCGTATTCCCCTCCCCCAGACTTCTTGAGGTGATGGAGGTGATCTAAAATTGACTGTAGTGATAGTTGCTTGTATGTTGAATATACTAAAAACCATTGCATTATATCTTAAGTAGGTAAATTGTATGGTATGTGAATTATATTTCAATAAAACCGTTTTTAAAATCAGTACCATTTGGGGCGCCTGGGTGGCTCAGTCGTTAAGCGTCTGCCTTCAGCTCAGGTCATGGTCCCAGGGTCCTGGGATCGAGCCCCGCATCGGGCTCCCTGCTCCGCAGGAAGTCTGCTTCTCCCTCTCCCACTCCCCCTGCTTGTGTTCCCTCTCTTGCTGTGACTCTCTGTCCAAAAAAAAAATATATATATATATATATAGAAAAAATTAAAAAATAAAATCAGTACAGTTTATAATAGCATCAAAAAAATTTATGTAAAAGTGCCTATGAGCAAGTGGGCCATCCTGGAATGGGATAGAGGAATTACATGAAAGCCTTCCTGCTCCTAGCTCCACAATACTGCCTTCAAGGCTCATATCCCCCAGGTAGAAGACTGGGAGATCCTTCTCAGGAAAAACTGAACACTCCAGAGATACCGTTATCTTGAAATCTTTGTTGACAAAACTGATAGGCTGCCTAATCCTACTGTAGTGAAACATTCCATTTAACAGCTTTCCCCATATTTTTTGCTTATAAATAGAACATGCCACTAAGGATCACCAGACATTTGAGGAAAACCACTATCAAGAAAGAGAGTGACTGGGGGGGGGTGCCTGGGTGGCTCAGTTGGTTAAGCGACTGCCTTCAACTCAGGTCATGATCCCAGGGTCCTGGGATCGAGTCCCGCATCGGGCTCCCTGCTTTGCGGGGAGCCTGCTTCTCCCTCTCCCACTCCCCCTGCTTGTGTTCCCTCTCTCGCTGTGTCTCTCTCTGTCAAATAGTAAATAAAATCTTTAAAAAATAAATAAATAAATAAAAAATAAAGAAAGAGAGTGACTGGGGACAAGAGTGGGGGGATGGGGTAACTGGGTGATGGACACTGGAGTGTATGTATTGTAATGAGCACTGGGTATTATTATAAGACTGATGAATCACAGACCTGTACCCCTGAAACAAATAATACATTATATGTTAATTAATTTAATTTAAATTTAAAAAAAAAGAGAGTGACCAAAGTAAAGAATCAGGGGAGGAATTCAGTAAATACAAAAACAATACAAGATGCAGAAAAAAATTAATAAAACCCTATGGTGTTATCCAAAGACAGAAAGAGAGAGAGAGAAATAGAGAGATTGTACCATTAAAATAAAAATAGAATACTATAAAAGTAGAAAATCAAAGACCAAGGAAGAACCCATGAAATTTAAAAATATGAGAACTGAAGAGACAGTTTTTAGTTTTGTTGTAAGATAATGTTAAGGAACTATCTCAGAGAAGAAAGCAAAAAGAAAGAAATGGAAATCAGGAGAGAATACAATTAGAAGATCAATACAGGAGGTTCAATATGGGAATTCCTGGGAGAATAAAGAAAACACTGGACAATAAATTGTCAAAAAAATACTATTTTTAAAAATTTCCTGGGGCGCCTGGCTGGCTCAGTTGAAAGAACATGCAACTCTTGATCTCGGGATCCTGAGTTCGAGCCCCACCTTGGGTATCACAATTACTAAAAACATAAATAAAAAAAGAAACTTAAAAAAAAAATTCCTGAACTGAAGGACATGGGTCTCCAGAAAGAAGCGGCTCATTGAATGCCCAGCAATACAAATCAATACCCACCAAGGCTCATCCTTATGAATTTTCAGAATACTGAAACTAAATAGATTCCATAAAGCTAAAAGAGAAAGTTACATACAAGGATTGGGAGCCAAAGTGAATTGACCTCGGTACAGCAACAGTGAAAGCCAGAAGACAAAGGAAAAATGCCTTCAAAATTTTCTGAGCATAAATTATTTCCTGTCTCAAATTCAATATCCAGTCAAAATTCCACTGAAGTAAAGGATAGAATAGAGATTTTCAGACCTGCAAAGTTTCAAAAAAAAAAAAATACCTCCTTATTCTCAGGAAATTACTGGATGTGCTCCTCCCAATAAAAACCAATAAAGAGGGGCACTTGGTGGCTCAGTTGGTTAGACATCTGACTCTTGATCTCAGCTCAGGTCTTGATCTCAGGGTCATGAGTTCAAGCCCCATGTTGGGCTCCATGCTGAGCATAGAGCCTACTTAATTTTAAAAAAAGACAATAAAGAAGAAGACATGAAATGAGATTCAGAGTACCGGATAGTCAACTAAGGGGAGTGATAAAGAGAATTTCAAAGGTGATGGCAAAAAGAAGTCCCAGGACATATGCAGAGAGCTATAATCCAGTGAGCCTGTAGAGGGATTTGTTTTTTCAGGGGGAAAAATGGAATAGATTACTATTTGATACTTTTGACATGAAAAATTATACAGAGAGGTGTTTTACGGAGCTGGTGTGGTGGATGGATGAAGACTTAGCCTCAGTCAGAGAGTCAAACTAAAATGGAAAAAGAGGCCATTATTTAGGCCAATAGAAATAAAATTGTACAATAAAGTGACATAGCACAAAACAATATATACATGAATGTATTGTTCCCTATGGCTGCTGTAAGAAATTGCCACAAATTTAGTGGCTTAAAAGAACACACATTCTTTTACTGTTGTAGAGGTCAAAAGTCAGACATCAGTTTCAAGTGGCCACAAACAAAATGTCAACAGGGCCACAATTTTTCCAGAGGCTCTAGAATAAATTCCATTTCCTTGTCTTTTTCAGATATTAGAGCTCCATTCCTTAGCTTAGAGCCCCCTTCTTCCACCTTCAAAGTCAACAATGTAGCACCCTGCTCCAGTCCTCACATTGCCTTCTTCTCTGTCAAATATCACTCTGCCTTCCTCTTATATGGATATTTGTGATTGCATTTAAGATCCACCAGGATAATCCAGAAAAATCTCCCCATCTCAATAGCCTCAACAATCATACCTGTAAAGCCTCTTTTTCCATATAAAATAACATTCACAGGTCCCAGGGATGAGGACCTGACTATTTCGGGAGGGCATTATTCAGCCTACTATACTATCTTAATAAAAACTCCAAATGTGGATTAAATAAAAATTATTATTTAATTACACTAAGAAGATGAGAGAAGAGGAAGAAGAGGTATGGACAGCTAAAATCTTCCTCATATTCAATATATATTAAAATGAATGAACGAATCAAAAGAGAACAGCAATTGCATATTAGAATGATAAGGTAAACACAAGAAGAAACAACTAAAAACATAGTGCTTGCGTCTGTGGAATAGAACATTGAGCAGAAAACTACTGTGTTTTTTGTTTTTTGTTTTTTTGCTTTTAAAGCCTTTTTACCCTGTTTCACTTTTTAAACTATGTGCCTATATTATTTTAATAAAAAATCTAATTTTATAAAAGTGAAAAAAAATGAAGGACTTGGACTAATCTCTAAAATTCCTTGCATTGAATATGCCATGATTTTATGTCTCTTTAACATTATTGTTTTAAAACACCAGCATCACAGCCTCCGAACCTTTGATGCCTAAAACAGACACAATCAGGAAATCATCAGTAACAATCACACTGGTATAAGAATGTCAGCTCAGAAAGAGACATACTGGTGATTTCAAACTTTCCAAGTGATAGTTCTTTCTTGAAGGGAGATCTGAGTGGCTTTCCCGTTGCCTATCTTATCACCTATAGCAGATTGCAAAAATAGCACAAATTCTTCTTCTCCCTGTGCCCATGACTTTGCAGTGTGACTTTGCAGCTTCTCACATCAAGAGATGGAATCTATTTCTTCACCCTCCTGGCCTTCTTACCTGATTTGATGGAAAGAATGCAGAAGTGATGTGCCAGTTCCAAGCCTAGGCCTCAAAAATATTTGCAAGCATCTGTTCTAGTTCTTGGAACTTTGCCAGTCTACCACAGGAACAAGCCAAGGATTGCTTGCTGGATAATGAAGGACACCTGGCCCCTGTGCCTCAGCCAACAACCAGTCAAACCTTAGGAACAGAGCTACCAAGCTGATTTGCAGCTGACCAGACATGAGTTAATCCAGTCAAGAACAGAAGAACCTCTCAGCCAAGCTCAGCCAAAATAGAACCATGAGTTAAATAAAATTTGAAATGTTGGGGCGCCTGGGTGGCTCAGATGGTTAAGCGTCTGCCTTCGGCTCAGGTCATGATCCTGGAGTCCCGGGATCGAGTCCCGCATCGGGCTCCCTGCTCGGCGGGGAGTCTGCTTCTCCTCCCTCTGACCCTCCTCCCTCTCCTGCTCTCTGTCTCTCGTTCTCTCTCTCTCAAATAAATAAATAAAATCTTTAAAAAAAAAAATAAATAAAGTGTCTTTAAAAAAAAAAATTTGAAATGTTTTGTTATGCAGCAAAAGCTAACTTCTATGTAGTTCCTCCACAATTTGTGATTGCATTTTATTCATTAATTTTCCTTCCCTGTAACAATTACTGGTAGTTTTCTATTTAACATCCATTCCCCCCTTCTTCTTTGTTAACAGAACCCCATTTTTGTTCAGGAATGCATCCCTCCTCCAGGAGGCTCAGAGCCCCAGAGGAAGGCCCTGCTTAATCTAACTAACAATTTTCCTGTCCCTTTGCAGTGACTGGTTTAGGATCGATCCCATAACACAATTCTGGTCAGTGAAACCTGAAAGGAAATCTGCTGGGGTGCTGGGATAGGTTTCTCGGTCTTAAGAAAATCACATGAGGAGGGGCGCCTGGGTGGCTCAGTTGGTTAAGCAACTGCCTTGGGCTCAGGTCATGATCCCGGAGTTCTGGGATCGAGTCCCATATTGGGCTCCCGGCTCGGCGGAGAGCCTGCTTCTCCCTCTGACCCTGTCCCCTCTCATGCTGTTTCTCTCTCTCTCTCAAATAAATAAATAAATTAAATCTTTAAAAAAAAAAAAAAGAAAGAAAATCACATGAAGAGATGATTTCCTTCTGCACATAGACATAACTGAAAGTGACACCTGAAGTTGTAGCAACCAACCATCCTGGAACTTCAAAAACAACCCGGCAAAAAAATTTTATACAGAATTTTAGCAGTTTAAATTTTAAAAATTTTAGCAGTTTTAAATTTTGCCTCAAATAAAAAAAACCAAATAATGGCCAATACTCAAAATCAATGACTTTCTGACAACCTACAATGTAATGGTTTTGGAATTAAACACATACACACTCCCTCAACTTGTTGCACACAGTATAACAGAAATCACCCACCTTGTTAAATTTCACATGAGCCTGGGGTAACTGAAGCAGGGAAAGTGAAATGAGTCTGCTTTCATTCATCTAAAGTTTTGTTCTGTATCAGAAAAGAACCACAAAATACCAAGAATCTTTTTAGAAATCCATCAGTTCAATACCAAAATGATAGTCATTTTCTACCTAACAGGGGAAACCCCCAGG
The DNA here is from genome assembly GCF_002201575.2 of Neomonachus schauinslandi. Lineage (NCBI taxonomy): Eukaryota > Metazoa > Chordata > Mammalia > Carnivora > Phocidae > Neomonachus > Neomonachus schauinslandi. The sequence goes on along the minus strand of NC_058413.1, from coordinate 65,712,440 downwards.
TAATAAATGAAAGTAGGGGAAGTTACAAATTTTATAGTGTTAGAGCTATATTTTTTTTTTAAAGATTTTATTTATTTATTTGACAGAGAGAGACACAGCGAGAGAAGGAATACAAGCAGGGGGAGTGGGAGAGGGAGAAGCAGGCTTCCTGCCGAGCAGGGAGCCCGATGCGGGGCTCGATCCCAGGACCTGGAATCATGACCTGAGCCGAAGGCAGAAGCCCAACGACTGAGCCACCCAGGCGCCCCTAGAGCTATATTTTATGGTTAAAGAGACCACCTAGCACTTTTTTTTAAAAGATTTTATTTATTTATTTTGACAGAGAGAGACAGCGAGAGAGGAACACAAGCAGGGGGAGAGGGAGAGGGAGAAGCAGGCTTCCCGCTGAGCAGAGAGCCCAATGTGCGGCTAGATCCCAGGACCCTGGACACCTAACAACTGAGCCACCCAGGCAACCCCCCCTTTTTTTTTTAAAGTAAGCTCTACATCCAACATGGAGCTTGAACTCATGATCCTGAGATCAAGAGTTCATGCTTTACTGACTGAGCCAGCCAGGAACCCCTAATGTGGGTCTTGCTCTCAATCTCCTTGGTAAAAACCCTCTAGACTAATTTCCCCTAGATCAGTGTGTTTCAGACTGTAGGTTGAGATGATTATTAGGTTGTGCAATCAACTTAGTGAGTCACAACCGCATTCCAAAAAAAAAAAAAGAAAAGAAATAGAAAATGTCAGAATACTTTATACATGGTAAATATATTGTTTCATGGAACTTCTTGTTTTGGTTATATATATATGTATGTTCGTGTGATTGGGATATTATAGTCTATTTCTTACCATGGGTGGCATTAAAAAAAATTTTTTTTTAGGGCGCCTGGGTGGCTCAGTTGGTTGAGCGACTGCCTTCGGCTCAGGTCATGATCCTGGAGTCCCTGGATCGAGTCCGGCATCAGGCTCCCTGCTCGGCGAGGAGCCTGCTTCTCCCTCTAACCCTCCCCCCTCTCATGTACTCTCTCTCTCTCTCATTCTCACTCTCTCAAATAAATAAATAAATCTTTAAAAAAAATTTTTTTTAAACTACTGTCCTAGATGATGCAATTAAGCAGAATGACTATCTCCTTTGCCTCAAGTGAGAGTTTTAATTCTTAAAGCACTTCTGGACAATCTGACCATCAGTTCTTTAGACCTCTGCCCTTCTCAGGCATTTCTTAAAACAAAAACAAAAACAAAAACAAAACTTTAAAATCATTTAATTTCTATCCAGCCCCTTTCCAATATTCTGTAGGATTAAAGTCACATCCCAGTCTTTTCTTAACCAATTTTGTTTTCCCAAGACTTCATTGTACTTGTCATCTCTACAACAGAAACCATCTACTCTGCTTCATAGATTTCTTCAGACTCAGGTTCCTGCTCACAGAGCACAATATGGCTCCCAGCCTCTGCCTTATTTCCCATTGCTGAAATTGTTATTTTTCTTTTGGGGGCAAATGTGGAGAGAAGGGGAGAAGGTGGAGAATCATTCTATTCATTTTATTTTAAAGGACCAAAGAAGACCAAGATAGAGCCAGAAAGAGACTGATAACAAGACTAAATAGTTTAGAAAAGAAATGAGAACCTATCAACAGAGTTGTCAGTGCCAGAAGGAGCTTCTAAGAAAAGGGAGGCACAGGACCTCAGGTCAGCCCCAGGCAGGATCAGCTTCACAGGTGTGTGACCAATGCAGTAAGTAGTACGGGGCCCTGGGCTCAGAAAGAACCCATGCTTAGTTCAAAGCCTCCTCTACTCCCATCTTGACATTCTTGGTAATTTTTTTTTGAACTTGCATTTTGTAAGTCCAGTGGGACAAGGCAGCATGTATGTGAAGAGGGGACTTGTGCAATATGCGTATCTGTCTACTGTTCCTTGCCTCTCTATTCATATGTAGCATTTTCGATTCTCCATGAGCAAAGAATTCCATTATAAGATTCAAAATGAGTGCAAGTGTGTTTCATCTATAATTGAGTGGGCAGGGGTCTGACAACCCCAAGAGGCTATGCTTTCAGTTTGAACCAGAACTTGGTTTAAACAAAGAAGACAAAGCATTTTAAGAAACTCAAACAACTAAGGAACGCTATTCTTGATTATGTTACTTCTTTACTTCCTTGTGTTAGTCAACCATTTATACAGACGATGACACAGAAGAAAAGGGAAAGATAAGGCAATGGATGGTTGTTTACCTTTATCCTAAAATTAGTAGGTCAAATACAGAGAATGTTGGTAGAATGTGTGATATCAAGAAGTGAAATAAAAGTTTTGTCCTGCATTTTCACTGTACTGGCAAGAACTAAATACACATGAAAGTATGAGTTACAAAATACCAGTTGCAAAATTTCAATAGGAGTTAAATGCTTTTATGTTTGCATTGGAAACTGTCATCGTACAATATGAAGATGAATGGTAAAATTCATGCTAATATGCAATCTTAACTTAGGATGGCGTTTTTAGTTAGAATAGCATTAAAAGCAAATATAAAAATATTGTAAGTTGAGAAATCACAAAAAGAAAAAAGCTTTTGTATTTTTCAGTACCTTTAAGGGCACCTTTCTCCTGCTTTTTAAACAAGAGGCTTGCATCTACAAAAAACCCACAGCAAATATCATTCTCAATGGGGAAAAACTGAGAGCTTTCCCCCTAAGGTCAGGAGCACGGCAGTGATGTCCACTTTCACCACTGCTATTCAACATAGTATTAGAAGTCCTAGCCACAGCAATCAGACAACAAAAAGAAATCAAAGGCATCCAAATCGGCAAAGAAGTAGTCAAACTCTGACTCTTTGCAGGTGATATGATACTTGATGTGAAAAACCCCAAAGACTCCACCCCAAAACTGCTTGAACTCATACAGGAATTCAGTAAAGTGGCAGGATATAAAAATCAATGCACAGAAACCAGCAACGAGACAGAAGAAAGAGAAATTAAGGAGTCGATCCCATGTACAGTTGCACCCAAAACCATAAGATACCTAGGAATAAATCTAACCAAAGAGGTGAAGAACCTGTACTCAGAAAACTATAAAATACTCATGAAAGAAATTGAGGAAGACAAAGAAATGGAGAAACGTTCCATGCTCATGGATTGGAAGAACAAATATTGTGAAGATGTCAATGCTACCTAGAGCAAACTACACATTCAATGCAATCCCCATCAAAATGCCATCAACTTTTTTCACAGAAATGGAACAAATAATCCTAAAATTTTTATGGAAGCAGAAAAGACCTTGAATAGCCAGAGGAATGTTGAAAAAGAAAAGCAAAGTTGGTGATTACAAAGCTGTAATCATCAAGACAGTATGGTACTGGCACAAAAACAGGCACATATCAATGGAACAGAATAGAGAACTCAGAAATGGATTCTCAACTCTATGGTCAACTAATCTTCGACAAAGTAGGAAAAAATATACAATGGAAAAAGGACAGTCTCTTCAACAAATGGTGTTGGGAAAATTGGACAGCCGCATGCAGAAGAATGAAACTGTACCATTTCCTTACACCACACACAAAAATAGACTCAAAATGGATGAAAGACCTAAATGTGAGAAAGGAATCCATCAAAATCTTTGAGGAGAACACAGGCAGCAACTTCTTCTTCCAGGACACATCGCCAAAGGCAAGGGAAACAAGGGCAAAAATGAACTATTGGGACTTCAAGATAAAAAGCTTTTAACAGTCAACAAAACCGACAGAATTGGAGAAGATATTTGCAAATGAGGTATCAGATAAAGGGCTAGTATCCAAAATCTATAAAGAACTTATCAAACTCAACACCCAAAGAACAAAGAATCCAATCAAGAAATGGGCAGAAGACATGAACGGACATTCCCACAAAGAAGACATCCAAATGGCAGACACATGAAAAAGTGCTCAACATCACTTGGCATCAGGGAAATCCAAATCAAACCCACAATGAAATACCACCTCACACCAGTCAGAATGGTGAAAATTAACAAGTCAGGAAACAACAGATGTTGGCAAGGATGCAGAGAAAGGGGAACGCTCCTACACTGTTGGTCGGAATGCAAGCTGGTGCAGCCACTCTGGAAAACAGTATGGAGGTTCCTCAAAAAGTTAAGAATAGAGCTATCCTACAACCCAGCAATTGCACTACTAGGTATTTGCCCCAAAGATACAAATGTAGTGATCTGAAGGGGCATCTGCACCCCAATGTTCACAGCAGCAATGTCCACAATAGCCAAACTATGAAAAGAGCCCAGATGTCCATTGACAGATGAATGGATAAAGAAGAGGTGGTATATATATACAATGGAATACTATTATGCAGCCATAAAAAAAATGAAATCTTACCATTTGCAACAACGTGGATGGAACTAGAGGTTATTATGCTAAGTGAAATAAGTCAATCAGAGCAAGATAATTATCATAGGATCTCACTGATACGTGGAATTTGAGAAACAAGGCAGAGGATCACAGGGGAAGAGAGGGAAAAAAATGAAACAAGAAGAAACCAGAGAGGGAGACAAACCATAAGAGACTCTTAATCTCAGGAAACAAACAGGGTTGCTGGAGCGGAGGTGGGTAGGGTCATGGGGTAACTGGGTGATGGACTGTGGGGAGGGTATGTGTTGTGGTGAGCGTTGTGTATTGTATTTAAGACTGATGAATCACAGACCTGTACCCCTGAAACAAATAATACATTATATGTTAATAATAATAAAATAAATAAACAAGAGACTTGCAATTTCATTTTTCAATGGGCCCTGCAAACGACCACTAGCACCCTGTTCCTCTGGAATTATTCTACATTTCTTTCCCAAAGAGCTGGGTGTGGGGTCCATTGAAGTACAGGGGGCTCCAGGAAGACTTCATTCTGAAATCCATAGACAAGAATTCTGTGACACTCACCCAAGCTCTGGAGCCTATCATGACTTTGGCTCTCTTGGAGACAATGAGCATTATCTTGACCTACATGGACAATGTCACAGTGCTTAATACCTCCACGTTAACACATACATTTATTTCCCACTTTTCGGTTGGAGATCCAGGTGAGCTAAGTATGCACTTTCTAAAGTGTCCTCACTATTCAAAGTGCACTTTCTAATCCAGAAAGAAAATAGGTTCCATGATGTGGAGTTACATAGAGAATTTGTGGCCCACCATAACACTGGAATGAATACTTGTAGTGAATGACGGGAGAGTTTAGATCAAGCACCAGGCTCTGGGTAGACCCATAGGGATGCCAGTCTTTGGTTCCTACCCAAGGCCTTCCAAGTCTATTATAATTCAAACTGTTCTGTAGAAGGGCTTGGAAGAACTTGCTGTCCTGGTGAGCACCTTACGTCACCACAAAAGGCTGCAAGAGGGATATGGCATCAGCTGAGGCCCCTTGTCAAGCTTGAGATCAACTGGGGTGGAGATTTTTCTCAGGACTTAATAGTTTGGGGCAAAGTTCTGGCCTGGGGGGTGACTAAACAGACTGGCACATTAGTGGCTAGGACTGCAATGGAAGTGGTAGACATAATGGTAAAGAACATGCCAGAACCACCATCTCTCTTCCTGCCCACTTGACACTCAGGTATCATGGTATATTTATTTCTTCAAGTATTGCCTTGCCTTCCTTTTTTTTTTTTGATTAAGCAATTACCACTGGACCTTTTCATTTTATGCTTTATAGTTTGTAACTCCTCATATCCTCAATTTCCTTCTCTTTAACACATTCCAAGTAATTTCTTAGGCTCTCTTCCAGTTCACTTATCTCTATTATGTCTAATCTTAGATTCACTTTTACTTCATTTTTCACTTCTGAAAGTTCTAGTTGTTTCTTTTATAAATCCTCCTGGTTAGTCTTAGTATTCTCTAATTGCTTATTTTTGTGACTGCAACTTTTATTTTCATTCATTCAAGTATTTATTGAGTACCTATGTGCAAGGCACTGTTCTAAGTGGTTATAGCAGCAAAATAAACAAACCACAATCCACTCTTATAAAAGACTACACCCCAGTGGGAGGAGAAATACAACTAACCAAAGTAAATTATGTAGTATATTAGATGATCATTGAAATATTCAATAAGAAAGCCAGGAAAGGGTGGAATATAGGTAAAAAGCAGCAATTTTAAATGTGGCTCTTTTACATTTTCTGATAACTCCAGTATCTGAAGTCCTTGGTGGTCTATTATGTACCGTTTCACCTATCAGTCATAGCATGTGTCATTGCCTATCTGGTGATCTTTGTGAGCTATTTGGCTGACCTAAATTTTCAACCACCTTAGGGGCCTCCTTAAGTGTTTAGTTTCAATATCTAGAATCCATAGCAAGAGTGGGCAAAACTACAGTTTATGAAGAAAATATGGCCCACTGTGTGTTTTTGTTAATTTTATTGAACACAGCCAGGCCCATTCATCTACGTAACGTCTATAGTTGCTTTCACACTATAGTAGTAGAGTGAATGTGACAGAGAATGTATGGCCTCCAAAGCTTAAAATATTTACTACCTAGCTGTTTACCAAAAAAGTTTGCCAACTGCTTATCTACAGATATACACAGGAATTAATAACAAAAGTAAAATGGGTACCAACATACACTGTTGGAGCAAGTGAATCTGGTACAACCTTAATAGAAATACCATTTCATTGACTAATTCTGAAAGATGAGTGTGGAAATAATCAGAGGGGTACACAAAGACTTGTATCCTGTGCTAGAAGTCTAAATATTGTTCATAATAGCAAAAACCTGAAGCAATGAACACATCCAGAAATATTAAATACTGGTGTGTTCATGGAAATGTGTAAGATTTATAAACACAAGGCTCATGAATCTCAAAATCTGATAAAATTCAGTCTTAGATTTTACCCAGCACCCCTTATTTTACTTCCTACCTTCTGATTTACTCATGTTTTCCTTATTCCCTCTTCTTCAGGTCAACTCCTCCACATGTCATGTTGGTTCTCTTTGGGGATTTTCTGGTCTTTTTTTTTTTTAATAAAGATTTTATTTATTCATTTGAGACAGAGAGAGAGAGCATGAGCAGAGGGAGAGGGAGAGGAGAAGCAGACTCCCCGCTGAGCCAGGAGCCCAACGTGGAACTTGATCCCAGGACCCTGGGATCATGACCTGAACCAAAGGCAGATGCTTAACCATCTGAGCTACCCAGGTACCCCAATTTTCTGGACTTTTTTATCGGTCTCATTCTTGCTGTTTCTTGTTCATAAATATATATAAAGCACCTTGTGTTTGGAACAAAAAGACCCAACTACTCTCAAGTCTGATTCCCTCAATCTACTTATTTCTCTTAACCAATACGTTTCTAGAAAAGCAGACATAACACTGTACATACTCCCCATTTCTTTCATTTTTCAATTGCCTGCATTCAAGCTTCTCTGTCCTCTTCTCACTTGCTCTAATGGTAATTATTTCCATTAAGATTTCTAATGGTCGGGTGCCTGGGTGGCTCAGTGGGTTAAGTGACTGCCTTCAGCTCAGGTCATGATCCTGGAATCCCAGGATCGAGTCCCACAACGGGCTCCCTGCTCAGCAGTGAGTCTGCTTCTCCCTCTAACCCTCCCCCCTCTCATGCTCTCTCTCAAATAAAATCTTAAAAAAAGATTGCTAATGGTCTAGCTGCAAACCAAATAGCAGCATTTTTTTTTCAACTGTGTGGAAAGCTTAAATCATTGTATGTGCCAACTATAGAATTTTAAATATAATTACTATCAAGTTATTACAGAAGAAATACAAAGACATAGTTAATACAATTTCCAATAAAAAAAAGTAACAATGTATTTAGGGTTTAGTGTATGTCAAGTACTGTTTCAGCTGCTTCACTTGTTTAATCATTTGATCCTTACTAACCCTATGAGGTAGGTATTCTTATCCATGTTTCACACACAAAGAAACTGAGGTAGATGTTCAGTTATTTAGCTCAGCTCATAGCTGCAGAGCCAAGACTTAAATTCAGCTTAGTTCTAGAGCTTACACTTAATCACTACATTACATAGCTTTCTTCAGTTAAAAGAACTACAAAAATGGGGCGCCTGGGTGGCTCAGTTGGTTAAGCGACTGCCTTCGGCTCAGGTCATGATCCTGGAGTCCTGGGATCGAGTCCCACATCAGGCTCCCTGCTCGGCGGAGAGCCTGCTTCTCCCTCTGACCCTCCCCCCTCTCATGTGCTCTCATTCTCTCTGTCTCAAATAAATAAATAAAATCTTAAAAAAAAAAAAAAAAAAAAGAACTACAAAAATGGTCATTAACAAAAAGGGTGTACTTTTATTACTTTCAACATTTCTTTTTATCACAATGAAAATAAACACACAGCTTTACAAAAATAAATTTTTATTAAAAGCAGTAGAGTCTGAGCAGGAGACAGTACAAAGAATGTAAACAATGTAAACACTACATTCAGCTCAGCCTGATTGAATGCTGAAAGACAACTCTAAATGCTCTATGTGCCCTTACTAGCAAGATACAGTAATTCTATTATACACAAAAAACACACACTAATTTTGATTAAGAAAAAGTATTTTATCGAAGTCGATCCCAGCGCCAAATACTGGCATCATCACAAACAGCTATAAGAATACTGCTATCCCTGCTAAAACTGGTTTGTCGAATAGCAGCACCACATTTATGATGAGTCAGTGTTGTACATCTAGGAAAAAACAAGACAACAGGTTAAATGCCATTCATAAAAAATGTATCAAATTAAACCAGTGAATTAGAAAACAAATAGATGTTCCAAGTCATATGGAAAGCATTTAAAACATCACTGAGAGAGCTCAATTTCTAATTTCATAAAATTTGGGTATATTTTATATTTTATTTATTTTTTTTTTAGTTTTAATTTTTTTTATTCTTATGTTAATCCCCATACATTACATCATTAGTTTTAGATGAAGTGTTCCATGATTCATTGTTTGTGCATAACACCCAGTGCTCCATGCAGAATGTGCCCTCCTCAATACCCACCACCAGGCTAACCCATCCTCCCACCCCCCTCCCCTCTAGAACCCTCAGTTTGTTTTTCAGAGTCCATCGTCTCTCATGGTTCGTCTACCCCTCCGATTTCCCCCGCTTCATTCTTCCCCTCCTGCTACCTTCTTCTTCTTCTTTTTTTTTTTCCTTAACATATATTGCATTATTTGTTTCAGAGGTACAGATCTGAGATTCAACAGTCTTGCACAATTCACAGCGCTTACCAGAGCACATACCCTCCCCAGTGTCTATCACCCAGTCACCCGATCCCTCCCACCCCACCCCCCACTCCAGCAACCCTCAGTTGGGTATATTTTATATTTTAAAAAAAGAAGCAACTTGTCAAAGTACTCACGATAAACAGTCATTATGAGAATAAAAAGTATTTTAAAATAACTGAGCCATGTAAATGTTAAAAATGATTTAAGAATGGTAGTTCAAGTATCAATTACTTCCTATCTATTGGCATAACATTTGAGAAAAAGGCAGAAATTATCAATAAAAATTTCTTTAAAAAGATTTTATTTATTTTTACGAGAGAGAAGGCACACAAGCAGGGGAGGGGGGCACGTAGAAGGAGAAGCAAAGACTCCCCACAGAGCAGGGGGCCTGATGCAGGACTTGATCCCAGGACTCTGGGATTATGATCTGAGCCGAAGGCAGCCGCTTAACCGACTGAACCACCCAGGCATCCCTAATCAATAAATATTTCTAAATACTTACTTGGCTTTATGAGGATCTTCTACTTCTAAATCCCAAACATAAAGTTTGCCAACCTGATTGCCCAATGCAAGCATCTGTATAAACATATTTTTAAAAACACCGAATTATTAAAATAGGTACAGAGCCTTCAAGCATTCCTAAGACATATTTGTATTTCAGAAAAACCTCAGCTCCAGCCTTTGGCTATGCTCATGATTGGTTCTTTGCATCTTATATTTCTGATTTTTAATGGGGTAACAGCAACTAATACTTCAGAGGTATCCTGAGTAAATTAGAAGGCATTCTGCAAACTTACAAAGGACTTTACAATTTACATTGTTAGCATGTACTCTTTATTCTATTCTGCCTTAAAGAATTATAGCAAAAGCTACAGACAGCTCCTCCACAGTTTTCTGATAGAAATAAATACCCAGGTAATTTGTTACTACAAATTCCTAACACCAATCTCTTTCAGATTTTAGATAACTAGTAGTTTGCCCCATCTTCCATGTTGATTTTTCTCCAAGCTTTTCTACAAATAAAGCTACCTTAATAACAGATGTTATGGAAAGCAAGCATCTCACTGCCACCATTGACACCTGTCAACTGCATTTATACTAAGCATTGCAGATGGTATGCAGAACCACAAAGGTAGAATAAATAACATCACTGGCCAAAGTAATCAATATAAAATATCAAGGCAGATTCTTAGAGGAAACTGAACATGGATGCACAACAGAGAAAAGTGAAATTACAATGGTCTTAAGTTTAAAATGTAAAAATATGTTGCTACCTTTTGCCAGAAATCCATAGAAAACCTCATGTACCAAATGTCACACTGGCTGTAATCGAATCGCCCAAGAATAGTCACATTAGACTCACTGGGTTTAATTTTATCTATATCATCTTCCATTTTGCCAGGTTTCCAGCACACAATGGCATTTTCACAAGACTTTAAGAGAGAGAAATGAGAAAAAAAGAAATGTTACATATAGAACTGAATTTTAAATATTAAAAACAAAGCGCTTTTTTATTATTTTTAGAATCAACGGTCTTAAAACCTGGTTATCCATCTACTAAATACAGTGATATACATTCATTTATATTACAGATCATTTATATTTACAGAGTCAATGTCCACACTTGAGGACAAGAAGTCGTATTACAACCGAATTTAACAATATTCAAAAGCATTATATTATCTGGAATACTCATTTTGAAGTCACAATTTCTCTTCTAAACCAAATCCATCTCTAGATACTGTGGCACCCAGAAACCGGAGTGTTTTATAACAAAGGTAAATTACAAAAACCCTATACAAATGCATGGCTCTTCAATATGGCCCCTGCTTAGAGGCCTTAAGGGATCAGATTATATAGAAGGCAATAAACTCAGGGGTTTTAACATCAAGACATTGATATGGGGATAGGACTGAACTAGACTAAGTTACACTACACCTTCCTATTCTAGTATCATTGTCTTTGCACACATTCTAGTTAAGCAGCAAGTGATAAGGAACACAATGGAAGAAAAACTGCAACACAGTGGGCACTATTCGTATTATACGTCAGTGGTGTGCCAACTGAGGGACATTTCGCAATGTCCCTGCCCTTTAGTAGGTTAGAGGCGAGAGATGCTGCTGGATGGCCCCTCCCAATTTAAAAAAAAAAAAAAAAAAAAGAATGATCTAGCCCAGTATCTCAACAGAACCTGGACTGAGAAACGCCTGTGTAGGGAAGAGTGCCTTCTGGAGTTTACATGACACAGCCTACACAGTCCCGTGGGGCAGCTCTATCCGGTTCACTGACATATGAACAGTTTAACAGCAGGGCCACAGGAAGATTAGGGAGGGGAAAACACCCCTCCCCCCGTTTTTCTTCTCTTGTCTTTTTTAGATTATTTAAAATCCCAGGGCTATATATCTGATACACAAGTTCTTTACTGTAAAGTACCTTAGATTAGAGATCACCTACTTTGATGACCTAACTAAATGCACAATTGGATTGACAGCCTGTAGACTACCCTCAAAAGACTCATCTTGGTCCCAACCCCACTGAATCAGAATTCTCTACAAGGTAAGGCTGAAGCAGAACAATTATGACATAGTTCTTCAAGTGCCTGTCACCGATTACACTGGTAAAGGATCCTTAATTAGTAGAGTCCCCTCATGAACTAAAACCTAAGGAGGTAAGGAGAATTTGTTCGCTGTAATTGATGACTGCACTTGAAAAATCATCTAGAGAGCTTTTTAAAATTACGAATTCCCAGGTCCTTGTGCCAGATTTAGGAAACTCTGTGACTGAGGCCTAGGAATCTATTTTTACAATGTTCTCCTAGTGATTCTGATGCAGAAATAGATTTGAGACCACCAATATAGTTCATTCAGGTCAGCTTCCTGAAACCTAAAATGCAGAAATCCTTTCCTTTCATCTGATTAAGTTCTAAGAAAAGAAATTTTAGAGCTAGTGGCTTTTTACTTCTACTTCCAAAAAGATGAAGTAGATGTACTTTCCCCTATTTATCCTCACTATAGCTTAAAAGACTGAGTATCAAATATAAAGCAAACATAAGATTTTGAAAGGTAGAGAGAAGGCAGGTTGGTTTGGAACCTTGGGACTTCAGGACGTTGAGTTCCTTGGTTTTCTTTTCTTTTCTTTTTTTAAAGATTTTATTTATTTTTTAGAGAGTGAGCGAGAGAGAAACAGCATGAGAAGGGAGAGGATCAGAGGGAGAAGCAGGCTCTCCGCCGAGCCGGGAGTCCGATGTGGGACTCGATCCCAGGACCCTGGGATCATGACCTGAGCCGAAGGCAGACGCTTAACACCATCTGAGCCACCCAGGCGCCCAAGTTCATTGGTTTTCTTCTGCCTCATTTATGTACCCGACTGGATACTAGACAAGGCAGCAGCTCAGCAATACCCATGGGTTAAGTCCAAAATACCCCCAACAAAAGCCTGCTCTCTCTAATAACCAAAGAACCAGGAAAGTGACAACCTAGCAGGAGAGAAAATTTTCTAACACTCTACTCCAGCCAAACACCACAGAAAAAAACTGTGGGCCCATGCTCGCATGAACCAGCAAAGGCCCAGTGGGGAGCACTTCTCAGGTGTAACTCTGCACCTCAAATGCGTACCTGACCCTCCCTACCCCTCACCCGTAACGAGGTAACTTTCTCCTCCTTCTCTTTGCCTGGGGTGGTATCAGAGGAGGCCTAGCAAAGTTAGCATGTTTACAATCATCCATGACCCCCTCGTGTCAGTGGAGACCACTTTGGGGAACAGTAATGAGACACCACCATCTCGACTTCCCCACCACCTGCCAATCATGAAGCAGTACTCCCCTTCCCCAGCTGAAAATTTATCAGAGGAAGAATGTAAAAAACATCTAAATAAAATAAGACACACAGTCTTGTAGTATAACACTCAAAATATCTAGATCTCAAAAATTCACTTGTCATACCAAGAATCAGAAAAATCTCAACTTTAATGCTAACAGACTAATGCCAACAATGAGAAGCATAGGTGTTGGAACTATCTGACAAGGATTTTAAAGCAGCCATCATAAAAATGCTTCAATGAGCAATTATAAACACACTGAAAAACAAGAACAAAGTCTCAGCAAAGAAATAAGAATCAAATGGAAAATTTAGAACTGAAAAATACTATAACCAAAATAAGAAAATCAACCTAAACGTTCAACAAGAGTCAGTAAATTTAAAGTTAGAAAAACAGAAAGTACCCAATCCAAACAAAAGGAAACAAACGAAAAAAGATAGTCCCAGGGGTCAAATAAAAGATCTAACATTCATATCATTAGAGTTCAAAAGGAGTGGTAGAAGAGAGCAGGTCTAAAAAAGAATCTGAATAGTGGCTGAAAAGTTTCCAGATCTGGCACAACTGTATCTCCAAAAGACAAATTTACTACAATTTAAGAAGGTGAGTGAACTCTAAAAGATAAAATCCAAAGAAATCAAGGTACATCATATTCAAACTTCTGAAAACTAAAAAGACAAAAAAGCAAGTAAGACAGAACACTTTATGTTTAGAAGAAAAACAATTCCAATGATGGCAGGTGTCTCATCAGAAACCACAGACCCTGGAAAGAGGGAACACAACATTTTTCAAATGTGTCAAGAAAATAACTGTCTAGGTAAAATCCTATATCAAGTGAATATACCTTTCAGGAATGAAGGAGAAATGAAGACATTCTCAGATGAAGAAAAACGAAGAATTTGTCACCAAAAGAACTACCCTAAAAGAATGGTTACAGGCAGTTTTATAAACACAAAGGAAATAATATGAGAAGAAATCTTGGAACATCAGGAAGGAACAATGGAAAAAGCAAAATGAGTAAGTACTCTCCTTTTCCTCTTGAGTTTTTAAATTATGTTTGATGGTTGAAGCAAAAATGGTAACATTTTTTGATGTTTTTCTCAATTATAAAGGGAATATTTAAGACAAACTATAAACAGTGGATAAAGTAACAAAGGAAAATAAGGTTTCTACACTTCATGTCAAGTGGTAAAATGTTGATACACAATAGACAGGTTATATAAATATGTTTTTATATTTATTATTGCCTGGTAGGCATCTCTTTAGGCAATTTTTTACTTTTAATCTACACCTATTTTATACCTAAAGTGACTTTCTTATAGATAGCATTAACAAAAATAAATTATAACAAAAGGTAACAAAACAGTTAATAAATATACATATATAATATCTAGAGGAAACACCAAAAAGCTGCATAAAGAAATGTACTTAGGGGCACCTGGGTGGCTCAGTCAGTTAAGCGCCTGCCTTCAGCTCAGGTGCAGGATCCTGGGATTGAGCCCCCGCATCAGGCTCCCTGCTCGCGGGGAGCCTGCCTCTCCCTCTCCTCCCTGCTCATGCTCTCTCTCAAAAAAATAAAATCTTAAAAAAAAATGTACTTAATATTACAGATAAATCAAAATGGAATTCTAGGGGCACTTGGGTGGTTCAGTTGGTTAAGCATCTGCCTTCTGCATAGGTCATGATCTTGGGGTCCTGGGATCGAGCCCCGAGTCTGGCTCTCTGCTCCCACTTATGCTCTGGTGTGCACTCTAACAAATAAAAAATCTTAAAAAAAAAAAAAAGTGTAATTCTAAAAAAATATTCACATAGGGGTGCCTGGCTAGCTCAGTCAGTAGAACATGGGACCCTTGATCTAGGGCTTGTGAGTTCAAGCCCTACATTGGGCATAGAGCCTACTGAAAAAAATGTTTACATAACCTACAGGAAATCAGGGGAAAAGCCCAGATAGAAGAAAAAAAGGAAGAAAGAAAAAAAAAACTAAAAAGGTCCAGTCACCAAGACACGGCAATAACAAACAACACACAGAGCTGCAAAACATCATAAAACTGAAAGCAAAAAGGGAAAAAAATCCACAATTACAGCTGGAGACTTCCCCATCTCTCAATATTCGATAAAATAAGTAGACAGAAAAGTCAATGAAGCTATAAAAGAATTCAACCACACCATCGACCAATAGCACCTAACGGACACTTATGGAACACTCCCCACAAACAGAATTACACATTCCTTTCAAGCTCCCACAGAACATACCCAAGACAGTGCCATAAAATAAATCTCAAAAAAGTTTAAAAGAACCCAAATTACAAAGAGTATGCTCTGACCACAATGGAATCAAATTAGAAATCATTAAGAGAAAGGTAACAAGAAATCTCCAATACCTAGAAACTGAACAACACATTTCTTATCAAAATTAGTGAGATGCAGCTAAATAAAGGCAGAGAGGAAAATTTATAGCATCTAATACTTATCTTAGAGAAGTCTCAACTCAATAATCTGAGCTCCCACACCTTAAGAAACTACTAAAAGAGCAAAATACACCCACGGCAAACAAAAGGAAGAAGAGAGAAAAAATTGAGTAGCCCCTACCAAGACTTAACAACAAAAAAAAGAAGAGAAATTACCATTTCAGGAATGAAGCAGGGCTATCAGTAGAGACCTTGCAGTTGTCAAAAGGAAAATAAGAGAATATTACAAACAACTCTACACATAAATTTTACCTTAGATGTAATGGATCAATTCCTCATACAACACAAACTACCACAACTCACATAATATGAAATAGTTAATTTGAACAGCTTTTTTTTTTTTTTTTTTAAAGATTTTATTTATTTATTTGACAGAGAGAGACACAGCGACAGAGGGAACACAACAGGGGGAGTGGCAGAGGGAGAAGCAGACTCCCCGCGGAGCAGGAGCTCGATCCCAGGACCCTGGGATCATGACCTGAGCCGAAGGCAGACGCTTAACGACTGAGCCACCCAGGCGCCCCTGAACAGCTTTTTTAACTATTAAAGAAATGGAATCTGTATCTTTAAAACTCTCAAAAATTTCTAGGCCCAGATGATTTAACCAGAGAATTCTAATAACCATTTATGAAGAATTTATCATTTCTTCCAGAAAATAAGAGGGAAAACTCGCCAATTCATTTTATGAAGCCAGGATTATCAATACCAAAAACAGACAAAGACATTACAAAAAACTTCAGACTAGTATCATAACCTCATGAATACAAACAAATCTTTGACAAAATACCAGCTATTAACAACACTTATAAAAAATTACACTATGAACAAATAAACTGATTCTAGGGATACAGGACCAGATCAAAAAAAAAAACAAAAAACCAATTAAATACAATCCATTAACAGGCTAAGAAAAAGCCACATGATCATATCAACTGATATAGAAAAAGCATTTGACAAAATTCAACAACCATTCATGATAAAATTCTCAAAAAATTAGTAAGGGGGATAGTTCTCAACCTGATAGAGAACTATAAAAAACATACAGCTAATATACGTAATTGTTAAAGACAGAATTCTTTCCCTTTTAATATCAGAAACAAGTCAGGAATGTCTGATCTTAACACCGCTATTCAACACAGAACCGGAAAGTTTGCCAGTGAAATAAGGCAAGGTCAGAAATGAAGATATAAAACTGTCTCTATAGGCAGATGACATGATGGTCTATGAAAACATTCCCAAGTACTAGACAAAAAACCACGGGATTCAAGGTCAATATTCAAGGTCAATATACAGCATTCCTGTATACTAGCAATAAACACATAGAAGTAAGGAACACCATTTATAATCATTCAAAAAAGGGAAGTACTTAGGTATAAATCTAACAAAGCATGTACAGGACTTGTATGCCAAAAGCTACAAAATGCTGATAATAAAAATCCAAGATCTAAATAAATGGAGAGACATACTATGTTCATGAACTGGAGAGCGGAGCAGACATTAATTCCCCATCAAACTGATACACAAATTTAACAAAATACCAAACTCTTCACTGCCCAAAAAACCCCCAGCAAGATTTTTTTATAAAATGTAGACAAGATTATTCTAAAATTTAAACAGAAAGGCAAAGGAATCAAAATAGCTAAAAACAATTTCGAAAAAGAATAATAAAGTGGAAGAAAACACTTAACCAATTCCAAGACTTATTACAGAACTACAGTAATCAGGACTGTGTATATATAGTAGTGGTATAGGGAATAGAACAGAAAAACCAGAACAGCCTCACACAAGTAGGCCAAACAATTTTTGACCAAGGTGCAAAAGCAATTCAAAGGAGAAAGAAGTCTTTCAACAAATGGTGCTGAATAACTGGATATCCATAGGCAAAAAATGAACTACTACCTAAACCTCATATAAAAATTAACTCAAAATAGATCATACATTTAATAAAACATAACACTATAAAACTTTTAGAAGAAAACATAGGAAAACATCTTTAGGATCCAGAGCGTGAAGAGCTCTTAAACATAACATCAAAAGTGCAATCCATAAAATTTTTTCAAAAATCAATAAATTGAAATTCATCAAAATTAAAACATTTGCTCTGCAAAAGACCCTGTTAAGAGGATGAAAAGACAAGCTACAGACTGGAAGAAAATATTTGCAAACTACATATCTGACATAGGATTCATATTTAGAATATATTAAGAACTCTCAAAACTCAATAAAAAAACACAAAACCAATCCAATTAGAAAATGAGCAAAAGATATGAAGAGACATCATCAAAAAGGATATATGGATGGTAAATAAGCATATGAAAAAGATGTTCATCACTAGCCATCAGGGAAATGCAAATTAAGACCATGATGAGATATCACTACACACCTATCAGAACAGCTAAAATAAAAAATAGTGACAATACCAAATGCCGGCGAAGATTCGGAGACACTGGATCTTTCATACATTGCTGGTGGGAATGTAAAATGGCACGGCCACTCTGGAAAATAGTTTGGCAGTTTCTTAAAAAACTAAACGAACTTAACCATGACCCAGCAATTGCCATTCTAGGCATTTATCCCAGAGAAATGAAAACTTAAGTCCACACAAAAACCTGTACACGATTGTTCATTAGCAGCTTTATTTGTAATAGCCCCAAACTGCAAAAGGACCAAAATGTCCTACAACAGATGAATAGTTAAATAAACTGTGGTATATCCATACCATGGAATACTACTCAGCAATAAAAAAAAGGAAAACTATTGATACACACAACAACTTGGATGGCATTATACTGAGTGGAAAAACCAATCTTAAAAGGTCCCATACTGTAACATTCTTGAAATGACAAAATTCACATGTGATAAAATGACAACATAGAACTATACACACACATTGTATAATGTCAATTTCCTAAATTTGATATTGTATTACAGTTATGTGAGATGTATGTGGGAGAGATTGGGTGAAGGGCAATATGGGACCTCTCTGTACTTTCTATGAAACTTACTGAGAATCTAATTATTTCAAGATCAAAAGTTTAAAAAAAAAGGTAAAACTATACCCGTAAAGCCAAGAAAAAAAATAAGTCAGGCTCTGTCCAAGAAAATATGAAATGCCCTGAAATCCACATCAAGAAAAGAAATTGGATAGCAATTTTTCCAAATATGACAATCCTAAATGTTCAGATAACATCACCAACAACTACTCTAAATTATCAGCAAAAAATATGTAAATACACATCAACACATGAGAGAGAAGGGGTTGGCAAACTACAGCCATAGCCAATTCCAGCTGTCTGTTTTGGTAAATACAAATTGACTGAAATGGACACAAACATAACAAAAAACCCATTACTGGCTTTAGGTATTGGCTGTTTTAAGGTAACATCGGGTATCAGAGAAGAATATCATCTTACAAGTTAACATTTTTCCTGTTATTGCAGCACAAGTTATAATAACTCATCAGGATGTTATATGCCTAAAACAAGTTTCCAAATCTATGAGGCTTTAAAGGAAAAAAAAGGAATTTCCCATCTGCCATCCAATTTACCAAACTGTATAAAAAAATTGTGCTCCCTGCAAGGTTCCAACTCACACAAACAAACAACAGAAGTACAGCTTAACAGCAGTTAGCATACCTTGGAAAGTATCAAATCACCTAACCATCGCACACAATCGACATAATTCCTATGTATGTCTCTGGTGGAAAAGTCAGGAAAGTGAATTTTCTGAGAAATAAATGGCCTGCAATGGAAATGTCAAAAGTTAAAAAGAAAAAAGAATAGTAGAATCACACTAATTTTCACTTCCATATTTATATGACTATTAATTCTGTGTTCCTAGAAAACTGCATACCTTCTTAATGTGTTTTTGAGACCTAAAGTCTCATTTCATATATTTCTGTATTTTTTCCATTATCGGCTCTCATTTCAATTTTCTTATGAAATTTCATTTACAAAAATTATAGCTTCTTATCTTACTATGGAGACCAAAATAAATCACTTCAAATTCTGGCTATCCTAACCAATGATAAGCAGTATCATCTGATTACAGCACTAAAAGTTTCTCATAGAAAACATTAAACTATTCAAACCTTTAAATTTAAGCATTAACAGTCTATCAAAGTCAACATATCTACATTATTTCAAAAGATGGTCACCTTTCTAGGAACAATGACACATCATTCCAAAGGCTGCTAAAGACAAGGTTAGATGAGAGTCCTCCCTTGAGCAACAATTTCTAAAAATGGTATCTAAAAGGAATTTGGCATTTATTAAGAATTTTCCTGTACTTAGGAAAGTGAAACATAGTGCTATCTTTTCTTTAAAGATGTTTTTGAGAAGACCACCAAGCAGAGAAGTCGCTACCAATTCTATAGTTACTTAAAAGTATACCTAACATTTCTAATCTAGTGATTCAGATTTATACTGAAATAACTGTAGAAGAATGACATGATGCCATGAATTAGTTGTGTCTTGGGCAACTCACATGTCCTCTCTTTACTTTTCTCTCATATGTAAAAAGGATGTTGGGCTGAATCATCTCAAACATTCTTTCCAGTTCAGATTCTGGGAGCTTTTCTTTATTAAAACATTAAAATGTTATTAATGATCTAATACAAATTCTTAATTCTGCTATAATTATATTAATTGCTTTTTAGCCAAATATGTTAGTGCATTGAAGTATTTGTTGATGGTTATAAATTTAACTGATAACCTATTAATAATCTGGTTTGATAACCAGAAAATAAATGCTTTTTGTTAAAACAGAAGTGCAAACGAAGTTAATATACACAGACATACCATAGTGACAGTGAAAGTGTTAATAGCCTGATGAGATTCTGAAAAGACAGTTATTGAATTAAAAATTAAAGCATTTCAAAAATATATTAAGGGGGTATCTAGATGGCTTAGTCGGTGGAATGTGCAACTCTTGATCTTGGGGTTTAAAATTTGAGCCCCACGTTGGGTGTAGAGATTACTTAGAAAATAAAAATCTTTATATATATTAAAAATATTGAAATTATATATATATATATATGTTTAAGGAAAACTGCACAGTTCCCACTCATAGTCAGTCCCATAAAGCAAGGCTCCTGATTTTGAACTTTCTCCATCTAAAAAAGGGATCATTTAAAGGAAAGCATTACATTATCATGAAATAAAGCCAAGAAACCCATTTAAAAAAATCATGATTTACTGTCTTGACTTTGAATTTAAAGTGTTGACAAATAATACAAGTAATACTATTCTGAAGGGTCCTTTATCCTATCCCACAGAGCAAGTTTAAGCAGCTTAAAATTGTTAAAATGTAAATAGTCAAGCACATGCATACCTAAATAAAAATAAGTGAAACATGCTACTAAATTAAGATGAAGACACAATTTAAAGGGGATTTTGAAAAATGAGCCACAAACAGACTAAAAATAAAGGGCTTTGATTTAAAAAATCTTATGGCATATAAATTGGTACCTAAAACTTATTCAAAGAAGGGCTTCTAAACTCAATGTTGGGGGATTATGTAAAAATTTTGGAAAAAGTAAAATGCACCTATCCAATAGCATGAAAAAACAAACTGTTTTCAATAGCACAATTGTTACCTGTTAGTTTTATTTGGATTATAATCATAAGATTCCTTAATTGCATTCATCATTCTCTTTGAATTGATCCTCCAAAGTTTAAGAGAGTGATCCATACCACAGGACATTATTTTTTCACCCAAAAGATCATAATCCTGTATGTAAAACAGAAAAGCTTAAAATATACAAAACTGCCCAAATTAGACTATCCAAATTTCATCTGATGTACAGCATAATGAAAATTCTATTTCAAGTCACACACATTTTGAGTTTATCCATGTAGCCCATAAATCAGTTGTTACTGCTTCCAAGACTTTTTTTCCCCAAGATTTAGTTTTAACTGATTAGTCATAACCACACTATATGAGCTTATACAATATGTAAGTCAAGAAAGTAAACTGTTTGAATTTAGTTTTATCTATTCAATTATCTTTAAATATTTCCTTTGCTTGATTTTGAAGGTAAACTGAATGAAGTAAAACAATTATTCTATGACGCAAAGACCTGAGTTTGTCAGTATTCTTTGTCCAACCCTGATTAAACAATGAAATCAACAGCTGTAAACTATACAGTTGGTCCTTGAACTGAAATTTTACTTTATCTGTAGTCAAAATGCTTATTATATTGGTTTTAAATTCACTTTTAAAAGAAAGAACAGTAGAAGGGGGCCTGGCTGGCTCAGTCAATAGGGCATGCAACTCTTGATCTCAGGGTTGTGAGTTCAAGCTCCATACTGGGTGTAGAGATTACTTAAAGATAAAATCTTAGAGGCACCTGGGGGGCTCAGTCAGTTAAGCATCTGCCTTCAGCCTTCAGGCTTGTGCTCTGTCAAATAAATAAAATCTTTAAAATAAATAAATAAATAAATAAAATCTTAAAAAAAAAAGGGAAGAAAACAGTAGAGTTCTATTTAAGGAGGAGGAGATTTTCCTTATTAATCTAGCTATTCTGTGTTAATCCAACCTTTGAATTGATCATGAACACTGTTTTTACAAGAGCCTAAGGGCTTTAGGTTTGGTGTTCACTGAATTCAGAAGTCTGGTTGCTGTTACTTCTAATTATCTCACTGTCAATAGCAACAAGACACCCTTAGAGTCAGTAGCTCTAATTTATAATTCTTAAAGGATGGTAGTCATGGCTCTTAGGACACATAAAACCAGATGGAAGAATGCTTCTGCAACTTTTAGAAAATCCAAGGCAACAAGGTAGCTGTAGGTAGGTATGATTCTCACAAAAGCATACAAACTCCAACTACAGAAATATTTAGTACTTCCAAATAAAAAGCTACTGGCTTCAAAACAACGTGCCCCTTTACACAGTTTAATAAAATATTGAAGAACTGTAAAACCACTAGATAAGCTATAAATGGAACGTAAGTAAAGCTAAAATAATGTAAAAATGTGAAAATACTAGCTGACCAAAAATACCAACATCATATCATTAAAATGGATCAATAGATTATAATACATAAATATAAAGATAACACCATGACATCAAAGAGTTCACTAAAACTTAGTTTAAGCACAATTAAACACTTCCTAAAAATGGATCTTACATTTCAACTTCAAATAAAAGATGAAAGTTGATCTCAAATTGCTAACTAGCTTAACCTTTTTCTTTAATAACTGAGAAACAGCAAAACGAAAGTTGGCTTGGTGATTTCTGACTAACAAGTTAATGGTATTCTTTCATGAGAATCAAGGTGCTGGTATAAAGTGCAAGAGTACAGATAAAGCACAAAAAGCCTAACTTGCTTTATTCCTTCATCTGTAAAGTAAAAACCTTGTTATGTCACAAGTAAATGAGTGCCTGGCAGGCTATATGAAACAAACCATATGCTTTCTTATAAGAGTTCCATGGGGATTGTTCAGAGCTCTACACCTGAAGGTCACTGCCCTGCAGCTTTCAACTTACAGCACTTAGAACTTCATCTCTGTGCCCTTCTACGCCTCCAAATATCGCCACCAGAGTGTCTGTTTGGATATTCCACAATCGTAATGCATGATCTAGTAAAGACATGAAAAAAATTTTTTTTAAATGGACTTTTATCATTCACTTACTCTGGACTCTCAAAACCTCTTTAAAGAAGTAAAAACTACAAAAGTTTGGACTTAAGTAATGCACAGTGAGAATTAAGAATGGAATCTACATTATATAACAACTGAAAATATTTACATCAACATGTAGACTTAACTAAGTATGAGCTCAAACTTTCCAGATCAAAAAGAAGTATTTATGTGGTCTTAAAATATGTTTAGCTTATTTGCCTCAAATAATTTCCTTTAAATAACATCCTAATTTGATGAGAGTTATACTCATTTACAAATTGAGGGGACTGCAAGGTTTCTAAAGTAACCCCAAAATAGGATAAAAAACATACATTACAACTTACTTCTATAGTATTATAGACCTCTTAGAAATATAACAATTTGAACAATCTCATTTTCCACTAAACATTAGCAACAAAAATATACAGCAACATTAATATAAAAATGTACAGCTTGAAATACAATGCCCATATTGTACATGAATATTAACATATTCCATACACTAGAAGAGGCAGTAATAAATGGTTTACTAGTGGAAATTAACATTGTTATAAAAATTATTTCTTGATTCTAATTGTGTACAAGTTTTTACGTGGACATCTGTTTTCATTTCTCTTGACTACATATACACACATAGGAGCTGTATTTCTATGTTTAACTTTTTGAGAAACTGCTAGACTGTTTTTTAATGTGTACATTTTACTTTCCCACCAGCAATGTATGTGGGGGTTCAAACTTCTCTACATCCTAATCAACTTTACACAGCAACACAGGTTACTGTCTTTTTTTTATTACAGTCATTCTAGTAGGTATTAAGTGGTCTCATTGTGTTTTTGATTTGTATTTCCCTAATGATAAATGATACTGAGCACCTTTTCATGTGCTCACTGGACATCAGTGTATATTCTTTAGAAAGTCTATTCAAAACCTTTGCCCATTTTTTAAAGGGTTGTCTTTATCATTGAATTGTAAAGAGCTCTTGATACAAATCCCTTATTAGATACATAATTTGCAAATATTTTCTTATATCCTATATTATCTCTGTACTTAACTGACACAAAGTGGGAAGAGCAGGGTTAGAGAGTTGTGGTATTTAGAAAGAGTAAGGCATTATGACCTGTATCACTTGTAAAGAAATACCTGGGCCCAGCTACTATTATCAAGAAAAGAGAAAAAGTTATCAGCTCTTAGGTGTTGACTTCCAAACTTAAGCCTTGGTAGGTAAAGAAAAATCACACTGAAGCATTTTCATGGAAGAGTTTTGATTTGAGGACATCTTTTAGTATGAGCAGATTGTGGAGGGAAGGTTATATGTTTGACAAGCCTTTAAGAATAAACTTGACTAGAATAATAATGTAGAGTAAAAAGAGAACAATCAAGAACAGAATGTAGAAATAACAACACAGATGATTTCAGAGAGCTCAGAAATTAAGAGGCTTGTCTGAACCCTGAATAAATTTGTAATGCCAATATAAGCGTACAGAGGAAAGCAAGGCTTTCTTTATATATACAGGAAGTATTTCAGAGACCTTATACTGGAGAACTTAGCATTTTAAGGAATTCTATTAGGGAATCCTTTATAAAATAAAAACTATATATGAAAAAGCAATACAGATTTTCAGATGCATTATTTCTCATTACATGATTGGTCAGTGATAAGGAGATTTACAAAACTATTTTTAAAATTCTTAAAAATGTCATAACTTCGGTGGATCTGCCACTTAAAATTAATAAAGCTTAATAATGTAATTCAATTGAGGATGAACGATCATAATACACTATTGCGAATAAGGGTGACACATACTTAATTTTCAGTACCAATTATTTTATTTATGCCTGATATTAACAGTCCATTTCACAGTCCTTTCACCTAATTCTTGGTCTAGGGATGCTACTGTAGCCTGAGATTTTTCTACTAAAAACGTACTTTATAAATTCTAAGTCTGGCTTTTTTTTTTTTAATACCTTAGAACTCTTTGTCCCTTAAAAAAAAATCATTCCCAAATAAAGAGGACTAAAGAAACATTTGCTTTTCTTACCTTTACTTACTGACAGGAGAAGATTTGGATCTCTTGGGTGGAATTTCAGCTCATTGATAGCATTTCCATGGCCAACATAATGCTACAATAAATTTATAACATTCAACTTTCATTTTAAAATCAATAAATTCTTTCATTAATCTTAAAAGAATGGAAATACAGTTTCACTTAAAGTAGTGGTTCCCAACCCTGGCTGCATATTAAAATCACCCAACGAAGTCAAAGGAAAAAAAAAAAAAGCTCAAGTCCTATATGCAGGTATTCTGATTTGACTGGATTAGCGGAGACCCAGACAAGGATTTAAAAGATCCTCAGGTGATTCTAATGTGCCCCAGGGTTAAAAACTTCTGATTAAGTGATCTGCAAAACATCTTAGTATCAAATTCCCAGGCTTCACCTTTCAGTTCTTTACAGTCCTTGACTCTCTATCTCTAATTAGGATGTTTGGAAAAAGTACTCACTCTTCCCCTATAGTTCATTAGAGCATCTCAGAATAAGGCAAAGCAGGAGGGAAATTATTCTTTTTTTTAAAAATTGCAAATAATAAAAACCTCCCGCTTATTCCTTAGTTTGTATTATCAAATGTAAAAAAGGTCTCAAAAGATTTGTCTAAAGGAAGCAAAAAGCAAAGTACAAATCAAATTAGAAATTGTACAGATATTGAGATTCCACTAGTTTTAAATTAAAAATGACAAGTTTTCACAAATGTGTATTCAAAATAGGGCAGTTGCAATTTAACCAAAAACCCACCTTTATGCACTGCATTGTTATGGGATTAATTATCCTAATTATGCCTCTAGATCCAGCCACAGCCAGCAAAGGATGGCTTGTATTGCTATCATACGTCCATGCACAAGTGTAAAAGTTTTCATCAGCCTAAGAAATGCCAGTTAAGAAATATAATTTGTTTTTGAAAAGTAAACATGTCAATGATTATAGTATATACTACACGGAAACCTCTATAAAGAAATGCTCAAGTTTTTGACACAGAAGTTCTCATTTCTCCTTATATTACCATATTTAAACAATGGACATTTTAGGTCTACAATCTACACCAAATGGTCAAACAGAACCAGTCCTTCCATTCAATTTTGATTACTATTTAGATGCTTGCATAAATACTCAACTCGGTCATTTGAAAGCAACCATAGACAATATGTAAATGAATGGGTATAATTGTGTCCCAGTAAAACTTTATTTACAACAACAGGTAGCTAGCCCCACAGGCTATAAATTGCTGACCCTTGTTTTATCCCAGTATGTCTGACTATGCATCTCTATTCAGTTTGATAGAGTTAACTATGAGTTTTCCACCTTTTCCTATGAGACTTGCCCAATATGGCTATAGGTCACTTCTTTCCATATAAACTACTGAAGACTGAATATCCTTGTTCGCTAGGTTTCTCAAATGATCTGAAAGAAACACTATCACCAACCTTTGTCTAACCTTTTGGCTTTTTAGACCTTTCTTTTTTTTATGTACTTATGCTTTGCAATACTTTATTTCCTACACAAACTGTGTTTACTTTTTCCCTATAGGCTTTGTTGTTCAAATACTCGGTATGACTGCCTGTCACAGCTTCTGATCAACCCCAATTCACTATTAACTACCCTGAAGTGATAAAATTCTAAGCAAGGTCAAAGAAACAAGAGGTTTTAGCTACTCTTTGCTATCATTTCCATTACTGGATTTCCAATGCTCATCTCTAGCCACTTCTCCCCACTCTCTCATATCCACCTTACAATGCATTTCTAGGGATCAGGAAAATTAGATAAACTAGATACGAGGAATCTCTTGGGGGACAGTAAAGGAACAGCACTGGTTAAAGGACAGTATAACTTAAGGGAACTAATTAATTTAGAAAAGTTTTGGTGTACTTATTGAAAGTCAATTTCTTTAGCCAAAGGTATTAAAAACTCAAGAAAGGATACATCCGCATCCACATAAGACTGCAACAACCGGATTTCTCCCTGTGAGTGACATTCATATAAGGTAACCTAATAAAAACAAAAATATAGTAAGTTTTATCTCAAACACAGAAAACACATTCTCTTCACCTCTGCAACATATTTTAGTCACAAATGTGTCTTAAAGATACTACAGAAACTCGGGCGCCTGGGTGGCTCAGTTGGTTGGGCAGCTGCCTTCGGCTCAGGTCATGATCCTGGAGTCCCAGGATCGAGTCCCGCATCGGGCTCCCTGCTCAGCGGGGAGTCTGCTTCGCCCTCTGACCCTCCCCCCTCTCATGTGCTCTCTCTCTCTCTCTCAAATAAACAAATAAAATCTTAAAAAAAAAAAAAGATACTACAGAAACTCTTTTAAATAGCTTCTTTAAACTTAAGGAAGCATTATAAAGCCTAATGTATTACATAATTTCCTGAGTATATTAAATATTGTAGTAATAATAATGGTTTCTATTTCCCATGTTTTAAATTTAGATCTCATTCATGTAATTGCACCAAACCGTTCAAAGTGAATACAGCTGAATACCTCAAGGTAAAGTTGCAGTTTATCATTTTTTAATTAAGTTCTTAAAGTCTTTGGGTAGTTTAAGAATATTTACATATTAATTTACATATAAGAAAGCCTATAATTTGCCTAAATAATGTTTTTCTCATGGACACAGCTCATTTTTTTTTTTTTTTAAGATCTTATTTATTTGACACAGAGAGAGAGATAGTGAGAGCAGGAGCACAAGCAGGGAGAGTGGGAGAGGGAGAAGCAGGCTTCCCACCAAGCAGGGAGCCCAACGCGGGGCTTGATCCCAGGTATGACCTGAGCCGAAGGCAGACGCTTAATGACTGAGCCACCCAGGTGCCCCAAATATTAACTTTCTGATGTATGGTGGTCCTTTTTATTTGCCATATATTCTAAAGTTAATATATACACTATGTAAATTAAACTTTAATAATTTCTTTCCATTTTTCTTATAGCTTATAGTCATGTTACCAATAACTTATTAATTTTAATTGAAGTATATAAGAACTCCATAAAGATCCTATAAATTATCACTGCCTACTAAATTAATAAAATCGCTACATTAATAGTTAAAAAATTTTCCTTATCGGGGAGCCTGGGTGGCTCAGTCATTAAGCGTCTGCGTTCAGCTCAGGTCATGGTCCCAGAGTCCTGGGACTGAGCCCTGCACCAGGCTCCCTGCTTGGCAGGAAGCCTGCTTCTCCCTCTCACACTCCCCCTGCTTGTGTTCCCTCTCTCCCTGTGTATCTGTCAAATAAATAAATAAAATCCTAAATAAAGATAAATTAAAAATATTCCTTATGACTGCTAAAATAGGTTATGTCCTAGAAGATAATTTTTTTTTTTTTCTTAAAAAAAAAAGTCCAAACAGCAGAACTTTTTATAATTCAATAAACTATGTAATGGCCTTCCATGACATTTTAAATGAAATTACGGATACTTTTTGTTACAATGACTGAACATTTAATTTAAATAAGGACACTGAAGCACAAATTATAACTAATTCTGATATTATCATGGCCAAGTTAGTGAAGTATAATCTTAGGTTTACAGTGATGTCTTAAAAGTAGATTCAAATTAATTAATGCACTTTGTTCCCAACTAGGAAAAAATAACCTAATATTTTCTTGAACCTGTATCACTTTCCCCATGAATTTTTTCCCCAAAGAATTTAAGAACCAGACTACATGTCACAAGCCACATTTGGCTAAACACCAAGAAAAGCTGTTATCGCATGTTACCAACTGCAGTACCCAAGTTTCAAATTTTCAGGATTTCAACGACCTAGTAAAAGCACCAGAGCCTTAACCTTCCTTACAGGAAATTACCTAAAGCCAAATTTTACTTTTTTTAGAGAACAGGAATAGAAAGGCTCTAGCCCAGAATGGATGCATGTGTGCTTGTTATGACTTGAAAATACTGAGTTGACAACTCCCTTGTTAGGAGTTAACTTTGTTTGAGAACAGAATACCAACACTGAGAAACAAAAATACAGAACACTGTGCATTAAAACCACATTCGTGGGGCGCCTGGGTGGCTCAGTCATTAGGCGGCTGCCTTCAGCTCAGGTCATGGTCCCAGGGTCCTGTGATAGAGCCCACATCGGGCTCCCTGCTCGGCGGGAGGCCTGCTTCTCCCTCCCCCAGTCCCCCGGCTTGTGTTCCCTCTCTCACTGTCTCTCTCTGTCAAATAAATAAATAAAATCTTTAAAACAAACAAAAAACCCCCCAAAACCACATTCTTTTATTGCCTAAGAAACTTAGTACAACTAATAAAGAAGCATAAAATTTTATTTTACTCAAAGTAACAACGTATGTACCATCTCTCAGATTTACTCCTCTTCACCTCTGAGGCTAAAGGCAGAGGAAATGACTTGTTATTTGTTGCCAACCTGTATCTAATTAGTCTATCTCCTCTGTTTTTCTTTTTCCAAATACAACAATAAATTTCTACGTTATTCCTCATAACTCCTAGTACAGTATTAATGGATAACCAGAAATGTTAGCTAATGCAAAATTAAGAGGACAATTTTTCCCTGAGGTGATTTCAATTTAATAACTAACTCCAAAAACTCCCAGGAAAGCACTAAGGACTCTTCCTGTTCTCCATTTATTTAGAAGTGAATAGAATAATAAGTCTTTGCAGTCCACCAGTTCAGCCACTGGCTTAACTAAAAACTTAAATAATGGTTTATGTTAAAATGTGCCAGCATGCTTCTTCCCTACACTTCTCTCAGTTCAAGATACTTTTGGCTTCCTTAAATAAAAACAAATCTAACAGATGTTTATCACAAATAGTTAAAATATTTTCAATAACTAATATATAAAGCCACTGGATTTATGCTTTGCATTTACAGAGAGCCACTAAGCAAGTTTATTATTTTTAAGAAACTACAGACTTTATATCCTAATTTGAATGATAGACAACTATTAAAACTCCTTCCAAAAATAGGAGTCAATTCTTTCAGTCACACAAAACTGAAAAGTAAGGACAAAATATAAACAGAAACAACTGAGAGTAATATATGAATTAAAAATGTACTTTCAGTAGTGAATACCAGGTTCTAACAATGACAATTTCTAGAATATTACATAAGGAGTACTGTTAAATCAGCTATGCCAAATTTACTTCAAAATCATTACACTGCAATATTATAACACCCGAGTCTAATAATCAAGCCAAATGCCAAACAGACCCCTGAACACTCACTCTGTTGCTTCCTACAGTTGCAAACACTAATGGATCTCCTTCTTTACTGTGCCAGTTAAATTGTACTCCAAACAATGGTTGATTATGATCTTCCTGTAAAATAATCATAAAATAGAACAGTTACTATACTTTAGAGACAAAAAAATGATGAACTGACCATTTCCCCCTCACAACTTTTTTTTCAAAATGTAGGCCACTATTTAAATCAAGATCAGGTAACAAGCACTCATCTAAGAAAACACTCTGATATTTGCCTTCTATTTTCTTAAACCCAATCATATTCTTCTGATCAAAATTAAACTGGATAATTGTTATAGATGCATTTAATCTCTTGGGACATAAGGACATAACTTATGTTTCTCAAACAGGAAATGAACAAATACACCAGGAGTTAATATAGTGCCTCTAACACTAAACTTTATTCAGTTTAATTTCTCCGTTTTAAAGTGAAGCATATCAGACTCCATTCAAATCACCCCTTTCTATTATTCCTATAGAAACAATTTCAAATAATCTTGAATTTGGGTCCTTAAAAAAAAAAAAAAATCCCAGTAAGTTTTATAATGAACAAGAATACCTGAGCAGTGGGGACCAGGGAAAGTAAAGGACTGTAACTTCAGTTACTTCAGTTACTTCAGTTACCAGGACCGCTATAAGGAGGTGCATAAAAAACAAGTACACGTGACCCTTGAACAACAGGCTGGAACTGCACAGATCCAATTAAACACGGATTTTTTGGATACAGTACTGTAAACGTATTTTTTTCTTTTCTTTCTTTAAAAAAATTTTATTTATTTATTTATTTGACAGAAAGCACGAGTAGGCAGAGGGAGAGGGAGAAGCAGGCTCCCTGCTGAGCATACTCTGGGATCACAACCTCAGGCGAGGGCACATGCTTAACCGCCTGAGCCACCCAGGCGACCCTGCAAATGTATTTTCTTCACGTTTTCTTTGCTCTACCTTACTTTTACTGTAAGAATGCAGTATATAATACATACGACACACAAAACGTGTTAATCTACTTTATGTTACTGGTAAGGCATGGTACTGACTTCTGATCAGCAGAAGGTTATTAGTAGTTAAGTTCTGGGGGAGTCTAAAGTTAAACTTGGATTTTCAGCTGCACAGGAGTGGGGCCGGAAGCACCCTCAAGTTGTTCAAGGGTCAACAGTATTCACTTTTTATTCAAAGTTATTTTTTAGCCTTAAAATTTTACTGGCAATCTCCTGGCACTGAACATTAACTTTCATATTCACTTTTAAAGTGTAACAACTTCCATTTTTTATCCTTTGAAAAGCCATAGCTTTAGGCTTTTGAAATATTTAACTGAATTATTTAAACAGTTAAAACCAATACCTCCCAAATATACTATCTAAAAATAGGTGAACATAACTAAATATTAACACAAAACTATAATGGACACTTTGCCTTTTTTTTTTTTAATATACTAAGATTAATTCCCCTCCTTTTAAGAGAATATAAATTTGACACACTGAGCAATGTATTTTGCTACAGACAGGAAAATAATTTCCATATAGCCAGAGCTTCTAATGCTTTCTGAATACTTTACCTAAAAGTATATTCAGATACTTAGAAGATTCTAACTTACATATCTGTAAGATAATACAATGTATTATTTTTACTCAGTATAAGAAAAATACTCCCAAATTAAAAAAAAAGAAAATGAATAATATGTAAAGGAAAACATTTTAAATAAATATCACTAATCCTTTTTAAAATAAAAATGCTATTGAGGAAGCAGTAATTTAAATAACTCCAAAACCTTGTTTTCCCCAAATACTGAATATTAAGAAAATGTTAATGTACACCTTTTCCTTTAAAACAATTTCAAGTAACACAAATGATAAGAATTAAATATTTAAAAGCTGCACAAAGACATCGGTTTCAATTTATGCTGACTGAAAGTTAATGGGTCACATTCAGTTCTTTTTATAAAGAGGTATCGGGAAGTGGCTTTGTTTTTAAAGTTTTATCAAAATATGAAGAATAACATATCCCAAATCTTTTTTTCTGAATACAAGGAAGAAAACCCAGTATGTACTACTAGGTATTACCCATTTAAATTAAAACAAAATAATAAAATCTAAAACAAATGGAGTGTAGTAACTATGCAGTCTATGCTACAAAACAAAACAACCTTCAAAGTACTCTAATTTTAAAATATTTTAAACTTGACAAAGTATCTGAGCAAAAAATGTTTACCACTGAGAACTAATTCTGAAGCCTGGCATTCAGCCCATAGGATCTGTCTTTCTGCACATACCTTGAGACTATTTACACACTTGAAAGAATATTTGCATTTCTTTGACTTCCATTTTCCCTTCCCCCAACTTTTCCTTCCAGGAGCATTTGGTGTATTTGTAGGTGTATCAGGGCGTTCAGTGTTTGTACCACTTTCTATACTGACAGCATCATCCTGTAAGTAGTAAATTAGGAAAAATTACATGAAACAACAATACTGTATGTAGCAGCAAATGACTTTGTGCTGGGTAGCTGCTGATTGACCTTAAAGTAGTAATTAATAAATTCTGCAAGAAATGGAAAAATATATTCCTGTCTCCAAATAAGGATAAAAAGCAAACCAACTACACATTAGGATTTATAGATTTTTGATATTTCAGCAATAATATAATCAGAAAAGCTAATCAGAATAATAGTAAGAATAATACTGCCTTTAATAACAAAGCACTGGCCTATGCCAGCCGCCTTAATACACTGGCTTATTTCATCTTTACAGCTCCTCACAGAAGGTGCTGTTAGATAAGGAAGTGTTGTTTAGAGAGCTTAAGTGGTCTCTTGCTACTTATGGTTGCTGGGATTCAAACCAAAGCTGTGACTCCTAAATCTGACTGAACTACATGTCTTCATAATTCACTTGACTGCTGCTCAGTCTGGAGTACAGCGGTTAATGGGCCTCTGAGGATGACAGAAATGTTGGTGCCTCTTTAGATGTAGTTTCTGAAAATCCTGTTATTCAAATTCCACTTAATTAGAACACAAACCATTTAGAATTTTTAAAAAATCCTACATATTCAGTGCTATTTACAAATGACATTTGCCTCACAGCTCTTATGTAATAATGATACTCATATAGAATTCCAGAAACTCTCTATAATTAAAGTAAAATCCTTCCAAATATAGAAATGACGGCAGGAAACCATGAAAAATCACTTAGTTTATACGCTATCTCCAGTCCACAAGATACATTCATGGCCCTCTAATCTAAGATTTAACTACCTCCTTTGATTACATATTCCAGTGCTTCTTTGGAATAAAGAGATTTATTTAAACCCATCGCCTTAGGGCAATAGTTCCTAAATTCATTCCAGAGGAAGCCTTTTTTCATGGAATGCCTGTTAATATCTATTAGAACAAGTCTAGGAAACACCACCTTAGGGCCTATTTCTAAATGATTGCTTCCTAGTTTTATATTTACAGAAGATTAAAAGTTAACTGGAGTGTCAAAAAGCATATAAAAAATTCATATAAATTCACCTAAAAACAGTATGGTATTATATAGCTGTTGTTGGAGGGTGGTTTTCAAAGTTTCAAATGGTTCCTACCTTTAAAAAAAAAATACACTAATTATTCTGGAATGTATCGATTAGGATGAAAAAACTGGATAGATAATACACAGTAGGTGTTTAATATCTGAACTGTAACTTAATGTAATGTGAAATTCTAAAAGTTCAGTTCCTGGGCTGAAATCATGGTTTATATCTCTATTTCTCCCCCTCTTCATTCACAGTCTCACACAGTTAACACCTAGTGTAGAAAATAACTATATTTCAGTGAATAACTACGCATTATCTATAGCACACCTTCCCACATAACCAGATTCCAGCCCTCTTCATTGCCTTTGAACAACCTTACAACTCAGTTTATACTGTGAATGACTGATAGTTGTGTAAATTCTGTCTCCAAAGGTAGAAGCTCAAAATGTCTTCCCTCCCACTCTGGAAAAAACTTTGTGGTCTCCATCTGCAATTTCACCTCTACATTCCTTTAGCGTATAAATTTATATTGTTTGACTCACACTTGCCCCGTTCCCTCATTGAGTGTAAAGTAAACACTTAACATGTTTCACTTACCTTTTTCTGAAAACTGTCCTTTAACACTAGAGAAGTAAAATAATAAAACTGTTATTTATTCACCAGCTTCTTTACATTCTGGCCCAAAATTCAACTGCTAATCAAGAAAACACACAAAACACTGCTTTGTTTTTTAACTCTGACCACTTAACTTACCCATCTCCTCCAAAGGAAAATCACCAAAGAATCAAATGGAAATGCAACAGTCACAATGCTTTAATTTTATCTCTAAATTAAAATCAAACCTTTGCTGAGTATCTGTGTATAGGCTGACTTCCACCTTGGCCCCTTCTCAAGGTATACAATGATGATATCCCACTACCATCTTCATTTGCCCAACGAGGAAACAGGGAGAGTAACTTGTGCCTTAATTTTGCCATAGGTCACTTAAGCAAAGTATGTCTTCAGATTCAGCCCTCTACTAGGCAACCATTAATACTCTTCAAGAAGCTAAATATCCTGCAAATCATTAGACCTTTAAAAATTCAATAAAATGGCATATACATATACAAAGAACTTAACATATGTCCTTTCAATTTTTTGATTCACATTCATAGTAGTAATTGCTTAGATTACCTTAACTCCCAACTCAAACACCACATTCTTTCCTCACTTGCTTTTGGCCTTCTCATCACTACTCAGTTCCCTCAAGAGTATGACCACTGCCCGTGGTCAACTTTCTCTGAACCCATTCTTCTAGAGTTCTCTACTGTCTTTCCTCACTGCTTCCCTCTAACCTATGTCCTAGATCTGGGGTCCTTGGGTGGAATTCAGAGGGCCTGTGAACTTAAATGGCCAAACAAACCCACTTAATTTTCACCATCTTTAAATGAAATTTAGCACTTCCATTAAATGAAGGTAACATACGTGAGAATATTACTGTAGCTGTGACTTTCTCATCAGGGAAATCAAGTATTTTCATATCATATTCTAGTAGTTGCAGATCTCAAAAAAAAACTGTCTTATGCCCATCATTACTACCAGACCCCCTGCTAGATCTAGTTACTTAATGTGCTAATACAGAAGCACTTGGGGCGTCTGGCTGGCTCAGTCCAAGGAGCATGGAACTCTCAATCTCCAGGTTGTGAGTTGGAGCCCCATGCTGGGTGTACAAATTAGCCACTTTAACACTTTATATTAAAGCACTTTATTATAACAAATCTTAAATTTGTTCTAAAAAGCATTTTTATAACATATTTCATAATTTTATTATTTTGTTTGTAACCTTATATACTGTATTTTATACGTTTTAAAACATTCTGAGAAGGCTACCTGAGATTCACTGAGGTATCCAAGGAACTAAAATGTTTAAAGTCCCTATACAAATGAGTAAACTCAAATAAAGGCATAATCCACTGTTTGGTTCTGAACTGCTTTAGAATGCAAAGAATATATCCTCTTAAGGGTCTACCGAAAAGACTTTCAATTTATTTGGTCCCCTGAAATTTTCCTCAGTCTAAAGAGATTATTGATATTTTCATTACATTTCTGCTTGATTTAGTATGTGCTAGGGCCAGAAGCAAAAGTCCTCACAGTAATTAACACTTGTATAGTACTACTGGGGCAGAGACCCTTTTAAGAACTTTATCTGTATTATCTCATATAGTCCTCACAAATACTCTTTGAGATAAAGACCATTATTCCCATTTCTAAGAAATTAAGGAAACTAGATCAAGTACCTTGCTCAAGTAAGTAAAAGATTAGGAATTTTAACCTAACATGTGGATCCAATCTGTACTCCTAATCGCTAACCTAATCTGCCCAGAAAAATTTTTTCAAAAAGCGGAAATAAAACAGGCTCCAAGGACTGAAATGAAGTGGGTCAAAAATGTTATTAGAAAGCAATATATGAGATTGAGAAGCACAAACCGGAAAAAGATTAAAATAACACTCAACACCTAAACTTTCCAGAAACTTCCAAGTCCAAATCCCACAAACTGATAATTCCCCAAATATCTGTCTTCTATCCACAAAAATCCTTCCCCATCTCTTCAATGAAAATTTTGGTCATGACACCATGCTATATATATGTTTGTTAGTGAAGTAATGATGTAGAATTCAGAAACTGGGTGAAGATGGCATTTATTCCTAAAACTAGCCAAACTGAGAAAATGAACAACTTACATCACCCTCCTACAACACTTTATAAAGATTTTTAAAAAAATATATTCAGATATCCTAGGAGGTTCACATTTGGGTAACTTTGAATGAATTGTCAAGACACTGCTTAACCTTATTCGATGTAAACTTAAAACTGAAAATTAATGTCACTTCAGTTATTACTGGCGACTTACCTAAACACTAGATGATTACCGAGATCCATTTCAGAGTTTTTTTTTTTAAATCTGATTCCAAAATACCTTACATTTGCGAAGCCACGAGTCCACACCTAAAGACATCTGTCTTTACCACTGTTGCCTAAAATCTTCCAGGTCATCCCCTTTGAGTAAAAACTTTATAAATAATTACCGACTCTTCTTATTACATCAAAGGTGGTTTCCCCCTCCGATTCATAAGACGACCCTCTTCAATTCTCCTCCGGAAGAAAAGCCGACTGTCAGGCACAACCCATCTCCACCCACAGGACAGGAGCAGACATAAAATCCCACCTTTAGAAGTCACCAAACCCCTTAAGTCGAAGATCTAACTACTCTTCCCATCCTGGACGGTCTGTAAGGGTCGAAAAGTGACACAATCCCTAAATTCCTTAAGAGTCGCTAACTCACGCGTGCTCCTCCTTCCAACTTTCTCAAAAAAACCTCTAACTTGCCTTTTAAACTACTGGAATCTCATATCCGCACTCTCCCAAAATCTCCCAAAGGCCCAAACACTCCCCAACCACGCAAAAGGATCTCAGAGCAGACCCCTTCAGACCCTCCGCCCACCACGCTCTCTCTTAAACCACTCTCCTTCGCCAAGTTTCTGCTTGCTCTCGGCCCCTGCTCAAAATCCCCATAGAGACAAGTTCGATTTTCTCTTCCACGCCCGCGTTTTCCTGAGGGTGACACCTCTCCCTCCCCCCACAGCAGCCCGTCCACCCCCACGCCGAGTTTAAAAAGAATTTAAAACTTTCATTCCAGAGTCCCGTCCGCCCTGCTCTGGGCTGCACTCACATTTTCGTCTCCAGAGAGGTCTGGGTTGCTGTTCTCGTCGCTGCTTAGCTTCTGCTTCTTGGCCGCAGGCATGTCTGTTCCCGCCGGCGCTGTCGACACTTCCCTCTCGGACATATTCCTCCGCCTCCCTCCAGGTTCCTGCCGCCTAGGGCGGGGCCTCCGCCACACCGCCGTCAAGCAAGCCCGGCCGGAGCCTGCCGCAAAGCTGCCGCTGCCGCCGCCACCTCCACCGCTCCCCCCACTGTCGCAAACCGCGCCCAGCCGCCGAGGCGGGCGTGCGTGCGACCCCGCCACACTGCTGAAAAAGGGGCGCGCGTGCGCGCCCTCCCGCGCAGCTTCCTGGCTCTTTCCTTTTCCTTGCTCCCGTCTTGCCCTTTTCCCGCCGCCCTCCCGGCAGTTTGCACGGAGAGGTGAGATCCGTTAGCTATCAAGAGCAGTATTTCGTACGTCCCTTTCCCCCACTGCCGTCTCGATAAAAAGGCGGAACTCAAAGGGATGTCCCCTCACCCCCTTCCTCCTTCCAAAGACGTTTCAGCCGCAATCGGCCCAATCCTTCGATCCCCGACCCGCTGCAGGACTCGAAAGTCTGTGGAATGGACTAGACCACCGATGTTCCAGGGGATGGGGGAAGATACGAGAAGTCACCTCTTGCTTTAGCGGCGTATGCCAAGTGTCCTTAATCTTGAACTCGGAGGCCAACACTCTCACATTAATCATGGAACTGTTGAAGACCTAGTGTTTCGTTGTGAACAGGAGTTCGAAAACCGTACGGTGCCTCTCACTGGCCTCCCCCATCTAGGATATGGAAGTTACCAGCTAAAACTTGCGCATGCGCTGGGGCGTATTCTCGCGCTGGGTTGTCCAGACCCGCCTCCCCGGGCCCCTCCTCCTTGAAATCTTGTTTGCCGAACCAGGTAGTCTTCCACCGGTTTCCGTAGCTGGGAATCGATTTCAAAGCACGACCAAGTCATAGTGTCTGGACGCGTTTTAAATTTGTGATGAATATTTAATCTGATGAATATTTATTTCAATCAATGATTATTCTCACCCAGTTGTGCCAATATTGAGTATCATTTAACTTAGGAATATCCTGCAGTTATTCTAGACTCCCAATGAGTTGCGGCCTAAAGTGCCTTTTTTTTTTTTAAAGATTTTATTTATTTATTTGACAGAAGGTGAGAGGAAACACAAGCAGGGAGAGTGGGAGAGGGAGAAGCAGGCTTCCCGTGGAGCAGAGAACCCGATGCGGGTTCGATCCCAGGACCGTGGAATCATGACCTGAGCCGAAGGCTTAGCGACTGAGGCATCCAGGCGCCCCTAAAGTGCTCTTTGTAACTTAAAAAATTGTCAAGGCCTTGAACAATGCCAAGGCCTAAAAATCAGTGGTTATCTCCAACTATGTATAAGACTGAGACTTAAAACAAGGGACAGAATTTGGGGACATACCAGATACAATAAAATTTTAGGGAAGGGCAACAAAACTGTTACACTTCACCAAAATGTTTGTTTCTGTTAAGTGTTAAATATATCTGTGGGCTTGACAGGTGTCCAGTAATAGTCGCAAACCTTGTGGATTTGTTAGATGGTTCATTGAGTCACGTAATCAAATAAGCAGCAGGAAAAGGAGAACCATGACAAGAAATAACAGCCAGACCCTCACCCCCTTTTTGGTAGATCTTAGTTGTGACTACTTATCTTCCTAGGCTTCATCGTCCTCATCTGTGAAAATGAGGAAACTGGAAGGGACCTGACATTTCTTGAGCACCTACTTGATAATATTTTTTTCTCTGTTAGACCTCATCACCCAAGGGATTACCTGTATAGAGTGTCCCATCCATAAAATTCTTTTGTACTTGAGTTACTTCTGCATGATGCCTTAAGAGGGAGAATATCCGTTTCATTATCTGCAGATTGTGAGTCACTTTTCCTTTGGAAACCAGGAGAGAACTCAGTTGAGGATGAAAAAAAGGAAGGTAAATCAAAGGCAGGGCAAAATAAGAGGTCTTTGCAGTGCAGACTCAGGAAAAATAAGGAAGCTTAAAAAAATTAAAGTTCAGGTCTTAATAATTGCAGTTATTTATTGAACTCTTCTAATGTGCCAGGCATTCCTCAGTTGGTGAGAAAGAGATGAGACTGGTATGGAGTCAGCCACTGAGAAATTAAGATGTGCTTAGTACGGTATATTCATGCGCAGAGACAAACTACCCCTGTCTGTTGAGAAGATTGTGAAATTTTGCTCTACAATGAAAGGATAGTCAACTAGAACATTTCCAACCCAAATTACTCTGTGTGTCTGGGATCAGTGGGAGCTAGAAAGTGGGAGTCAAATTCTGGTCATAAAATTAGGAAAGTTGTTGAACATTTGAATAAAGGACACACACAGAAGGAAAATGCCTCCAAGTTTTAATAAAATTCTTTAAAAACATTTTTGCTTTGTTACAGACAACATGCATGCTTGGAGGCATATTTAAAAATTTTTTTTCTAATGAGACAGATAATAATGGAAATTAGTTAATGCTCCTTATTACCAATGTTAAAAAATTATTCTGACACTTGTTAAAATAGTAAGGAGCTTTATTTAGGACTATTGTAATAGATATCAAGACTATTGCCAAAAAAAACCCAAAAAACAAAAAAACACTATTGCCAATAGGAAAGAGATAGGGCTCAACTCTGAAATGCAGCAAGGACAAGTGGGGATTTATAATCAAGGAGCAGAGTTGAGGATGGAGGAGTTTAAGACATACCACCCACAATATGCTTCTTTGGTATATTGGTTATTTTGAGCTGAAGTCACTTGAACAAAAGGCTTTCTCTAAACTCCTCTTATCTGCCTAAAGACAGATCCTCCAAAAGGAGCTCAACTGTCATAAATCCCCTCCCCAGGAGTCTTGTCAACCAGAGAAGATCGACTATTAACCACAAAAGAGGAGACTAGAAGTCACACCACACCCAGAGAGACTTTGTCACAAACAGATTTCCCATCTATTTTAAGGGCCCATTCATCTTTCAAAAAAATCATTTAGGGGGGGGCACCTGGGTGGCTCAGTCGTTAAGCGTCTGCCTTCGGCTCAGGTCATGATCCCAGGGTCCTGGGATCGAGCCCCGCATCAGGCTCCCTGCTCAGCGGGAAGCCTGCTTCTCCCTCTCCCACTCCCTCTGCTTGTGTTCCCTCTCTCGCTGTGTCTCTCTCTGTCAAATAAATAAATAAAATCTTTAAAAAAAAAATCATTTACTCTCCCCTGTGTGACATACATCCTCCAACCCCTTCCCCTATTGAGATGGTGTAAGCTCAAATCTCAGTGCTTTTTTGGGTATTCATTTTTGTTCCCTGTGGTGACCCTGTGCATGTTGTATTAAAAACTAATAAATTTGTATACCTTTTCTCCTACTTTTTTTTTTTAAGATTTTATTTATTTATTTGAGACAGAGAGAATGAGAGACAGAGAGCATGAGAGGGAGGAGGGTCAGAGGGAGAAGCAGACTCCCTGCCGAGCAGGGAGCCCGATGCGGGACTCGATCCCGGGACTCCAGGATCATGACCTGAGCCGAAGGCAGTCGCTTAACCAACTGAGCCACCCAGGCGCCCCCTTTTCTCCTACTTTTGATACACTCAGCTATCCAACCTAGGAGGGTAGAGGGAAAGGCTTTCCTCCCCTGTGGGGAGGTAGGGGATGGATGAAAACTTAGTAAAACTAAACATTCAGGGTAGGAGGATTCTTTATAAACTGACTTGCCTCGGTAATCAGATATCCAGGGTGGCGAATAAGAATTTGATCAGCTATCAAGGGTGGGGATTCTCTTTAGGATTCTTTCTACAACTGGACTAGGGAGACCAAAGACAGGACAGAAGGACAAGGCCTACTTGAGAAGAGGGCTCAAAGGAGCCTGACTACAGTTTGGTCAAGAGGAGAGTCTTTGTCACTAATCTAACATATGTAAAATATCATGTGTCTTATTTGGAGTGCTATTGTCATGGTATTAATTTCATAAATACAAAAGACTAGTTAACTAAAAATCTTAAGTTTCTCAACACTGAATTACTGTGAGGGATTTCAGGAACCATTACAGTTGGAGAAGTCTTACCACCCACATTTTTACAAATGTGGAAATTATGACTTAGCGTAATTAAACAATTTGCCCAAAGACACACAGCTCTTCAAAGTGGCAAAGCTGGGGATCATATTCAGATCTGATTGGTTGGAAAGCCAAAGCGCTTTTGCCTCAGGATGAAAAACCTAGGCAGCTCTAGATTTATGTAATTCTATTCACAGATCTTGGTCTTCAGACCACATAATCTTTTATACACTATTGATGAAGGATAGTTGGAAGGCAGGCAGGCGGGGACAATCCCCCATCTTACCCCCCCAGCCCTAAGAGGAAACCACCCTTAAAAGGATTTTACACCACCCTGGAAGGAGCCCTCCACCCTTTCCCATATGATAGATAGGCGAGAAAAACCTGATTGGATGATAGGCACAGGGAGGGTTAATCAGATTAAAACAGCCTGCCAACAAGCCCATAAAAACCCCTTATTCCTGGACTTAGAAATGCCAGCAGCAACCCTCCTGGCTCCCTTCCCCCTCCTGGAGCTTTGTATTATCACTTTGCTGTGGCTCAATAAACCTTGCTTTGCTGCCCACCACTCTGTTTGGTCTACCTCTTTCTTCGAAGCTGGTGACCAAGAATCATGGGCACCTATGGAGAAAAAATCCTGTAATACTATCAAAGAACATTAAAAAGCTACCTAACTTGGGACAGAAAGAAAACAACTAGAGAAACAAGGGAATCCAAATGAAGCCTGGAGTTCAGTTAATAGTTATGGGCATATTTTAGTTTTTTAATTTTTGACAAATGTGCCATGGTAATAAAAAATGTTAACAATGAGGGAAGCTGAGCGAGGGGCATACAGGAAGTCTCTATACTATCTTTGCAACTTTCTGTAAAATGATCCCCCACATGCCAAAAATCCTATTTTTTTTTCAAATTTTTATTTAAATTCTAATTAGTTAACATATAGGGTAATACTGGTTTCTGGAGCAGAATTTAGTGATTCATCACTGAAAAATAATACCCAGGGCTCATCACAAATGCCTCCTTAATGCCCATCACCTGTTTACTCATCCCCCACCCAATTCCCTCCATCAACCCTCAGTTTGTTCTCTATCATTAAGAGTCTCTTATGGTTTGCTTCCCTCTCTTTTTTCAAAAACCCTATTTTAAAAAAAAAAAACAACTATCTCATTAGACTATGGAAGACACTAGGTAGAAATAGCCCTTAGCCTTCAAATAAAGGGTTCATTTATTTTGAAAAACTTTCAAAAATCATTTATTTATAAAGAAAAGAAACTTCACAGCCTCCCTTCATATTGTCTTCTAGTATCATGTAAGCTTCAAATCAGGAAATGAGTTTCAAAAGCTAAATTAAATCCTTCCCATTTCAGTTGAAGTCTATTTCTCATTCATTCAACATTTTTTTTTGTCTCTTCTGCTTCATAAATAGCAGCTGTTCATCATCACTCAGGCACTGTGTAATCATATGCTTGCAGATCCAGT
This sequence comes from Neomonachus schauinslandi, assembly GCF_002201575.2. Taxonomy (NCBI): domain Eukaryota; kingdom Metazoa; phylum Chordata; class Mammalia; order Carnivora; family Phocidae; genus Neomonachus; species Neomonachus schauinslandi. Next base: position 65,669,350 of record NC_058413.1, on the reverse strand, counting down.
TTTCTATGAACAGAACATCATATGGCTTCTTTGAACACTTTAAAATCAATCAGGAGGAATTTACTGAATGCCATTTCTGTGCAAAGCATTATGCTAATTGCGTGGGGGTGTGGGGATTAAAAAGGGAAAAATAGGACACAGTCCCTGCCTTCAAAAAGCCTAATATTCTTCTAGCATTAAAAAATGTCTCATGTAGACTTTGTGACTGCCTTTTCAGACTAGCTCTTCCCAAGAAGGTGCTGGTGCTGGAGTATAACCATCATAGTCATGGATTCGTGTTAGCCCTGCCATTCTAATCCTTGGGAGCTTGCCTGACTCAGTGTAATCCTGTCCCCAACCTGCTTCTTCTAAAGCTCTCCAGCTGAGGGAGGGGACCCCTCTTCTCTCTTGGGGGTGTTAACAGCCTCAGCATACCCATGCCCAACAGCACCCTGCAGGGCTCTTTCCAGATCCAGGAGTAGATAGGGTTTTGCTAACTCATCCCAGCTTTGCAGGTGAATGAAGGAAGTCAGGAAGATGGAGTGAGGAGTGTAGAGCATGTCCCCAGGTGTGAGATATTCCTAGACTGCAATTCAACTTCTCATCAATAGCTTACCTGGCATTCTTCTCTCCAAATGGCCCAAATGTATGTGATCTTAATATCTTTGCCTCAGTTAAAGCCTCTGAAAGGAGATGCCCTATCATTACCAATGAGAGCTGTCAAGTCCCCTTGTTTTCTGATTTGGATAAGCTGCCCATTGCCTCAGTTGGCTAAATGAAGCCAAATGGAGCTGCCCGGTTATATTAATATCATTTTTGATTCTTCACACTCTCTTTTTGATTTTCCTAATGTTTTCTTTCCTTCAGCCTGATTCATCCTCTTTTCTGGTTGCTATGGATCTGTAAAATATTTCCCCTTTCATCTGTTAGTAATACTGACCAACTACAACATAAGGCAAAACATTCTCTGATTTCCCTGTACTTCCCCAAGACTTTAGATTAATAGTTGAAAGATTGTGTGCCTATACCACTGAAGAAAAATAGGTCAACCCCTCAGAAATGAACTTATGCTCTAAAATTTAAGTGATTTGCATGTAAATTATAATCTATCCAATATCTAGATGCTTTTAGGGAAGACTTAGGCCATAAAATAAGAGGTTGACAAATTACAGCTTGTAGAGGCTGCTTTTAGGCAACCAACTCGGGCAATGGAAACCTGAGTATGGTAAAAGGGCCCACACTGACCACCAGGCTGAATACAAACAGGCCCATTAGCCAAATCACCTCAAAATAACCATAAACCATAGCTGACCAATGGGTTACTTACACCTGGGCACAGGTACCAAAAAAGGAAAATTCATAGGTTCCCATACCTTCTTACCTTTCCCCCTTCACTACAGCCCCCCACCACCTGGCAGATAGTCTCTCCTTTGCTGTTCTGCCCACTGTCCCCTTGCAGTGAATTCAATAAACTTCTATGTCCTTTGTTCAGGTGAATTCTTTCACCACCTGAGCCGTTGGCCTCCAACTATTGGGGTCACCACACATTTGGTGGACCCTGCATTTGGTGGGGAGCCTTTGCCAGCCAGCATGCTCCCAGAGTCTCCAGAAATTTCTCAGGACTTTCCCTTTGTGGACCAATTCTAGTACTCCTTGGGGAATTGACAACCTCTGGCCGAGGTTACTCCTCAGTGAGGATCTGAAGCCCCAGGGGGAACCAGCTGGACTGCTGTTGCCCGAAAGGGTGAGGGATTTCCCCTCTTGCCCTTTGGAGGGATCCTTCCCTCCCTCTCCTTTCTCTTTGCTGCCCTTCAGCAGTCTAACCATGCTTATGGGTCAAATGTTTGATGGCCACCTGTTTTTGTAAATAAAATTTTGACGGAACACAGCCATGCCTGTTACATACTATTTATGGCTTCTTTTGTGCCACAACAACAGAGCTGACAGAAGCTATATGGTCCTCAAAGCCTGAAATATTTGATACCTGCTCTTTCACTGAGAAAGTCTGCTGACGTCTGACTTACACAGACATCAGAGTTTTGCACTTCTGAATAACTACCCAAGTGGAGAGGTGGCCATCTTTAAATCTCTGTGACATCTCCAGAGGCCCTGTGAAATGAATGAACTGCCTTAGCTGGGGCCTGCACTCCAGCCCATGACAGAGGGATCACAGTACTTAGAGGTTTGCTGGGGCAGGGGTGAATGCATCTCCTGCTGAGCTGCTGCATGATTTGAGGCAATTTTTTCTAGCTTCCATGGGTCTGTGTCTTGGAGAAAGGCATGAAATGCTTTGAGTAGAGAGGATCATTCGATACAGGCATTAGATTAGGATAATTCACCCTCAGACTATTTCTCTGATCTCTGGCCCCTTGCGCAGTCTTCACGCGTTGGCTCTTCCAGCAGAATGTGGCTCCTTTGTCTCCAGGACCTGCATTTCAGGGATGCTCCCTAAAGGGAGCAGTAAAGGCCTCTAGTAAGCAAAGCAGAGCCGCTGGAGAGCTAGGAGAGTTCTCTGAAGAGGGCTGGAGGGGAGGGCAGATGGGAGCAGTAGCCCAAGAGGCAAGTTGCCAGCTCAGCCCCCCACCTGTGGGACCCGTGGGGCCTGGGATGGAAACTGAACATTTCCAAGACTTGGTTACTTCATCTCTGAAATAAGATAATAGTAATATCTACTTCATAATATATTCAATGCCCCTAGTACAAACCTGGCATAATACATGGGATCTTTTAATATTATTTATGTTGTCATTTAAAAGGCATATTGAAAAAAAAAACCCACAGGAAACTGACTTTAAAAAAAAAAAAAAGCATAGTATAACACTGTATAGACTTTGGCCCTAATCCTGTTAAAAATATGTACACATCCAAAGACCTAAATGTGAGACAGGAGTCCATCAAAATCCTAAAGGAGAACACAGGCAGCAACCTCTTCGACCTCAGCCTCAGCAACTTCTTCCTAAAAACATCGTCAAAGGCAAGGGAAGCAAGGGCAAAAATGAACTATTGGGACTTCATCAAGATAAAAAGCTTTTGCAAAGCAAACAGTCAACAAAACCAAAAGACAACGACAGAATGGGAGAAGATAT